>NW_026705578.1:0-300000 GCF_029867415.1 Vicia villosa
TCCTCAGCCGAGATTCTCCTGCAGAGCGACATTCAACAGTCTTCTTCAGATAAGATAGTCTGCTTCGCATTTTGGAATTCCCTACAGGTTTGGTATTTCCCCAGCAAGGTCGAGAGATGCCACTTTTTCGTCAAAGAAAATAATTCAGAATCTCCCAGCAGATCGACAAATGATTCCCCAGCAGAATCAGTGAATGGTAGTCTTCATCCAGAAGATAGTTCATGATCCCCAGCGGAGTCAACAAATGGTAGTCTTTCCCCAAGGAAAGACAGTTTGTCTGTTAAATACTCAAGAAATCGACAAATGGAAGTTTCTTCAAACAGTTTGTCTGTTTCAGGGATGTTCAGTTCCCCACGGAGTCGATAAATGGTAGTTTTCCCCTTAGGAAAACAGTTTGTTGATTCCCTAGGCACCAGTCGACGAATGGCAGTTTCCACCCCGAAAACAGTTCGTCTGCCTTCAAACAAAGTCATTAGCCCCTCAAAAGAGCGCGGGCCCATATGACAATCTTTCAAAGATGCCAAGTCAAAAGGGAAGATGGTGAAGTTTCTTTATTACCATCAAATGGTATCTCATCTCCAAGTGCTGATGAGAAGTTTGATGAGGAAACAACCTTTGAAGTTTCTTTATTACCGTCAAATGGTATCTTACCTCCAAGTGCTGATGAGAAGTTTGATGAGGAAACAAACCTTTGAAGTTTCTTTATTACCATCAAATGGTATCTCATCTCCAAGTGCTGATGAGAAGTTTGATAAGGAAACAAACCTTTGAAGTTTCTTTATTACCATCAAATGGTATCTCATCTCCAAGTGCTGATGAGAAGTTTGATGAGGAAACAAACCTTTGAAGTTTCTTTATTACCATCAAATGGTATCTCATCTCCAAGTGCTGATGAGAAGTTTGATGAGGAAACAAACCTTTGAAGTTTCTTTATTACCATCAAATGGTATCTCATCTCCAAGTGCTGATGAGAAGTTTGATGAGGAAACAACCTTTGAAGTTTCTTTATTACCGTCGAATGGTATCTTACCTCCAAGTGCTGGTAAGAAGTTTGATGAGGAAACAAACCTTTGAAGTTTCTTTATTACCGTCAAATGGTATCTTACCTCCAAGTGCTGGTAAGAAGTTTGATGAGGAAACAAACCGTTGGAAATTTTCTCTTTATCTGAGATATTGCCCAAACGCAACTAAGACCAGTTTCGAGATATGGACATCCGAAACAAGGGGAGGTTGTTTACCTTTTTCTAAGTGTTAACATTTAGTTAAAAAAGATGGATTGCGCATCCTACATTGCCATCCATTCACCAGAATCCACATCAAGTATTTCTGCAGGAGTTTGTCTCCTCATCCCCCGCCAAGTGCGACAACGGGATCAAATCATGCAAAGATTTTATCATCTCAGGAGCGCCCAAAATTCGGGCATTCTTTGATATTTAAGTCTCTTTTACGCAGGAGAAATCGAGATCTCAATCTCTCTCCCTCCAGATAAAAGAAACTTAAATAGGGGCATCTGTCATACCCTAATTTTTGACCCCCCTGAGATGACATATCTTCAGGATTTTCATCAAGTCAAAGTAAGTACCCAGGGCAGTCTGGCATTCAATCGAGGGTGTTCAAAGACAAGAAAACTCAGGCAAAGGATCAATCAATAGAGGGATTAGTCTCTAATACAATCATAAGACTCAAAAGCCTCATTATTACACCTATGATTGATTAAGACACCCAGTCATCTAAGTACAGGATTACTCAGATCAACAGACTAGGGTTTGGAGCCTATCAAGGACTAAAATCAGGGATCACCTTTGGGAAACCCTAAAAAGCCCCAAGAGACCATTCAAAGACATTAATCATCTTCAAATAACTCTTATGACAAGATCCACTGGACATTACACCTCAATTCAAAGTCTACACTCATCATTGTCCTCTGGTCGACAATTAGGGTTTTTGACCTAATTCACCAAGATAGTTGACTTTTAATCAGGGCATGAATCCAAAACTCAAGACATGATTCAAGAGTCTCTACTACCTCAATAAAATCCATTTACATCATTCATTTGAGGAAAAGATCTTGTTTCTACACAAAAGCCCAAAAAATTCACTTTGTCAGGAAAAGTCAACTGTGTGGGATCATCATTGACTTTTAAGGTTTTTGGTCAAAAAATGACTTTCAAAGATCAATATCATCAATATATGGATGTCAAAGTCATTTGACCAAAGAAAATCAAAGAAATTCATCAAGGAGCAAAAAGTCGGGAATTAGGGTTTTTGAGGGCATGGTGAGAACTCAAAATTTCACCTACACAACTCAAAAAACTTCCAACATGAAAGTTGTAGATCTTGCAAAATAAAACAACATCTCACATAAGAACTTTTTTCAAAAGATCAACCATTTAAGGGTTTTGAAAATTTTGAAGTTTTAGGTCATAAACACTTAGAAAATTTTCTAAGTGTTTTAACCTAGTTTTCATCCAACTTTGGGCTCATTTTTCACAAATTTCCCAAATGATTCTGAAGAAGACATAAACTAATGATTTAAAGTAGATGTTTAGGGCTTTCCAAATTGTGTTCAACCTTCTCCAAATTCAATTTGAGCTAAGAGTTATGCTTGTTCAAAGTTGGCCTCATGAAGTAAAATTATAGGTCATGCATCATTTTTGAACTTTGAAATTTTGTGCACATGACCTCAATTATGGATGCTACACGACCCATAACATATCTGAAACAATGCCATGCATTCATTTTCACCATGCCATAAGGATTGAAGAAGATTCTAAAAACAAGAACATGTGATTATGTAATGATTACATTTGTGAATTTATGGCAAATTGATGAATCACCCAAGGAATCTTCTCACCAACCAATTAGAGCTCATTTCTGGCTCAGAATTGTCCCCTAAGATCAAGCAAAATCGAGGGCTAGGGGATTGATCAAATGGAATCAAAATTCTCATCATTGCATAAGAGATATTTGCAAACTTCCTTCATGCTTAAGAAACCAAACTTCTTTCATTAAGCAAGCTCACTCTTCTGCAACTATACTGGACCAATTGCCTATAAATAGAGGCCTCATTCTCATTCAAAAAACACATCAAAGCAACAGAATTCTTGCTTTCTCTTTTCTTTCTTCATACTTAGTTTTTTCAAAGGTCCTTTGGCAAGAAGACTCGGATTCTTCAAACCAAAGCTCTCTCTTTGAAAATAAGTATTCAAACACATTGAGGGAGGCATTTGGAGGTGATCCAAACCTCTGGAACACTGCTGGGCGTGGAGAATCATCATCTCCACCTCTCATTTGGAGCACTTGCAGTTGGAGGACCACAGAACAATTCAGGAGGTTTCAAGCCAAGCCAATCATCCAGGCACACTCCTCAGGTCATAGTGAAGCTAACCAGATGGCTGCAGCTCATCTGTAACTCCAAATTCAACAACCTCCATGTTCACTTGAAGCTGAAATCGAGGGAGGTCCATAGAGCAATTCAGGAGGATTCAAGCTCCAATAAGCATTCAGTTAGCATCATTGAGTCTCAGGGAAGCTATTGAGATCATTCATTCAAGCCCAGGTGCTCTCTATCATCCTCACGACCTCCATTTTCAGAGGTAAGTTTCTGAACCTCACCTCTTTAATTTAAGCACTCTTTGTGATAAAGCTCGATTCTATCTTGTTCAGCATCATCAGAGGATTAAAAACCCTCTATCATCATTCATTTATCTTTCAGTATAGTCATTTAATTTGATTTTTAAAATTTAGGGTTCTTCACGATTTCTGGTAAATTAGTTAGATGTAGTTAATATAAATAGATATTAGTTACATATTTAGATTCGTGAGGAAATTTGGAGTGAAATTCATCTTTACATCATCACGTTTGGTTGAGAAACAAGTAAGTTCAGAAGTTCAAATTTGAAGAGCTTGAGGTTGAAGATGAAGATGGTGGGTGGCGCCATTTTTGGATTCTCAGGGGAGGGTTTAAAATATATTTAACTGAAAGCGTGTTTTAAACGAATACATCGTTTGCCCTAGTGGCCTCACATGCACTCTTAGTCTCCTCATGCCTCAAGTCTGGGGTTCGAATCCCCCTCGCCCCAGACTTTTTATTCCTTTTATTTTTTTCATGGTTTACACGTTTATCTGAAAATATAATGTGTTGGATGTGTATCACTATCACCATGCGCGCGCTGGCCCAGTGGTTTGGTTTTGGGTATGTGACCTAAAGGGCGTGAGTTCAAGCCTTGGTGGAGACATTCCTAATTTTTTATCACTTGTCACACCTATTTTCTTCACAACTTCACACAATTAATTCACCTATCAAATTAAATCATTTTCACTTCATTTTTCATACACCTATTATTTAATATATCTATTTTTGTGAATAGTCAAAAAATCATAAAAATATTATTTATTTCATGTATTTTAATTAGGTTTAAAGTAGTATGTTTTTAAGTGTTTTCTTAAATACTTTAAATATATATTGTCACTTTATTTTAACCTAATCATTTTGTAAATAATTTTATGATAAAACCCTAATTGTTTAGGTCTTAATTAGGTAAAAGATCTTATTTTTACCTTAATTAAGTTGACTTTTGTCAATTTTCAAAACTGTTTTCAATCTCCGAATAAATCAAATGATTAGGGTTTTCAAACAACAAAACCTTGCATCATTCCAAATCATTTTTCAAATTGCTTTTACACCAGTACTGTAAAGTACTGGGCCTCTAATAGAGTGTAAGTCCCAAAAACCTTCTCTTCTTAGCTTGTTTTCAAAACTGTATTTTCAAAATCTTCTTTCTATTTTCAAAACATTCTTCTGGTATTTGAAGGGCATTATTCCCGGTGAAACTCTTCAGATACCTATGTGACCTATGTCCATCTTCACTTCTTCTGTTTTCAAAAACCATTAACTATTTATAATAAATATTCAACTATTATCAACAAAACAACAAAAATACTGTTGAGGCTCTGTACATACTTCTTCAAAGGCATCCACTCCATCCAGGTTAGACTTTACAAGCTTTCAAGTTACAGTCTTTATTTAAATTACTGTCAAATATAAACTGTGCATATATATTAGTTTAGAACTACGTTTGAGTATAAACCTTAGGACAGTTAAACTATATATATATTATAGGAATATGACCTAGGATTGAGAATGTTTTCCCGGTGAAGGCTCTTTCCTAATTAGAGATCTGTAGTTCAAACCACCAAGATGAATTATTCCCGGTGAAACATCTTGGCAAAAACCTTAGAATCCAAAAAATAGGACACATCCACCCAAAGAGGAATTATTCCCGGTGAAACCTCTTACCCATTTGCTTAGAGCCAAAATAAGTTCAAAACTACATAGCTTTCTCTTGTGCTATAACAAGGACCCTCGATTAGCCTCCTCTTGGGCTTTGTACAAGGACCCACAGGCTTCTTAAAAGCATTTCCAGCTTCCTCTTGAGCTTGTATACAAGGACCCATCAGGTTTCTTATAAACATAGGAACAGGTCTTTAGTCACCTTTTAGCCTACCCTGGTGAGTTTCTTCCAATTTAAACCAGACTTTTAACAAGCTAAGTTTGTCTCAATTTTGCATTGAGTACACCTTTTGGAATGAGAGACATGGACAGTCTCTGTCACCCTTATCTTCATCAATCTTCCTTAGCAGAGTCTAGGATCTATGTTTATTTTCTCCTCAGCATGAGTCAGCCTTCATCTTGGGCTTTAAACAAGAAGTCTCCATTAGATAATCTTTCTGCCATTCATTTCAACAAAATCCCTGGAAAGGGTTAGCTTCCACACATTCTTTCATTTTTAATATAAATCCCTGGAAAGGGTTAGCCTCCAAAGTCAATTAATAAAAATGTCAAAAAATAAAGATTCATTTCTCTTAGGAGATAATTTCCCCAAAAGAGTCAAGACCCCTGGAAAGGGTCAGCCTCCAAAAACATGATAAAGTCAGTCTTTTAACAGACAAATTCACCAGCTGAGTCAAAATCCCTGGAAAGGGTTAGCTTCCAAAGAAAAACTGTCTTTTAATAAAATCTCCTCAGTAGAGTCAAAACCAACAAAAATAGTTAGCCTCAACCTTGGGCTTCATACAAGGCACCAAACAATAAAACTCCCCTGTCAAGAGTCAGCCTCAACCTTGGGCATTGTACAAGGCAGATAATAGAGTCTCCCCAGTGAGTTCTTCATCACTCAGTAGCCACAACCTTGGGCTTTGTACAAGGCAGATAAACCATATTTTCATGTGTCAAAGATTCCTAACACCTAGGATCTTTTCCCCATAGAGTCATCCATACTCAGTTTATTTAAGAGTCTGCCACAACCTTGGGCTTTGTACAAGGCAGAAAATAATGTTTTCCCTAGCTAGAGTCAGCCACAACCTTGGGCTTTGTACAAGGCACATAAAATAGAGTCATTCATTCAATTATCCTCAGCAGTTAGCCACAACCTTGGGCTTTGTACAAGGCACATAAATAGAGTCTCCCTAAGTAGAGTCAGCCTCAATTCTGGGCTTTGTACAGAACACTAAAATACCCTGTAATTAATCCCCAGTGGAGTCATCTCCCAGAGTCAATAATATTAATTAATCAATCAAAAAGCCTCAAGCTTGGGCCTCATACAAGCCAGCTAAAGTCAAATCTTTTATACAGTAGATAGACATAGCTTATCTCTATAGAGAGATATTTTTACTACTCTACCACATTCAAACAAACAAACATTTCATTTCAATTTTAATCAAGTCTCCCATTTAGGATTTTGAAAGGCATGAGCTGGCAGTAAAACCCATACATGTGGTAACTTTCCCTAATTTGGATGAGCATCTTTCTTTCATTTAAGAGGCATTTGACTAGTATACTTGCACATACACAAGTAAGGTCCCCCTCTTGAATGAAATGAATTCAGTTATTCTGTCACTCCTTTAAATGTTTGTGGTAGAATAGTACTAATACCTCTCTGTAAAGATGATTCCATGTCTCTTTACTGTAAACAGAGATTTAATTCCAAGCTTCAACCTTGAGCTTCAAGCAAGGCACCAAAAATAAGTAATTTCCCTAGTTAGTTCCCCGAACTACATTAAGCTCTGACTTCCACTAGGGATATGTAGGCATGAGGTTCACAAGGAATCTCAGCGAGCTAATAAAATACCAAAAATAGTCAGTTTGTCTGTCTGTCTGTCTTTTAAAATCAATTCAATTCCTTCTCCTAATACAAAGGAGAAACTTTCCCAATCTTTAGCAATAAACACAATCACAATGACACAGAGAAGGTTCCTGTAGAGTACTACAAATATGTAGGGTGTTTAAACACTTCCCTGTGTATAACCGACCTCCTGGACTCCAGAATTTCTAGTCTAGGTGAAATCCCCACACTTAGCAAACTCCTAGGGTTTAGTTGAGATCTTTTTTTCCCTTTCCTACTCGTAGGACAAATAAGAAAGTTCGTGTGATATCGTGGGAAGAACTGAAACAAAATTCATCCCACCACGGGCGCATTCTCCTTCCAAATTTCGCGTGAAGGGTTTAGTGTGCCGTCCTCCCAAGTGAAACGGGGAGGTAAAGAAAACGACCACCACACCGACCCTAAACTAAATATTTCTTAAGTCTGAAACTTCATCAAATTATTTGTGAATTTTTCACTCTAAATAAGCTTTTGGCTTCAACAAAAAACTTGTAGCTTTTTCTCTTAACTTTCCAACGCATATCAGAATGCACAAAACGACATCGCGCAGCTCAAGTTATGGTTTCAATAGCAAACATGTATCAAATAACCGCTCATGTTAAAAATAAAATACAAAAAAATAGATTATAGGAAAAAATAAACTTAAATCTAAAAACACAATAATATAGTAAAATTAATAAAACAAACAAGAGAAATGCCTAAGTTCAATCATAGAAGAATGTACATCAAAATGCACTGATCAATGTATAATGGATGTAAACACACTTGAAGGGGAGATTGTTGTGATATAAATGTGAGATCAAAGTCTCACGTTGCTTGAAAGAAATGGATATTCATCACTTTATAAGTGTGAGGACTCATAAGCCCAAAGCTTGAAGGTTTTTGGTGAATATATGATATCTCTCACACATAATGGTTGCTCTTGACCGAATGCGATACTCCCTTCATGACCCATTGTAAATGATTATTTCTCTTGTTTATCTTCTTGTTCCTACTCATTTGTTAATAATGAAGTAGTAATGAAACCAAGCTATATGTGTGTCATACCCCAAAATTTACCCTATTGTTTTACGTCTGGTTAAAATTAATTCCTTAAGGATATACCAAAAAATAGGAGCCATGGGGTTTAACATCTCTATTGTTAAACCCATTCTCTTATAAATTGGTTAGAATTAAAATAAAGGTGTGTTTAGTAGATACTGGGGCCCCAAACATTTGGCCCGCATATTTTATTTTAATTCTCACAACCTATTTTAAATATAAATGGTTATTATTATTAACTAAGGGGTGCATACAAAGGAAAAGGGGTGTGACTGAAATTCATTAGGCTGAATCTTGAAATGTTTGGCCCATCTATTTTTATCTTAGGGTTTTTTGTCAATTTTTACAATTTATTCAATCATCAATTAAATATTTCTAACCTATTTTTGTCATTTGTATTAAGCATTATTTATATTTTATTTAAATAATCATTATTATTTTATTATTACTAATTTATAAAATAAAATATCAAATTGAGTTTTTGGATATGGGTTATTCCCTCTTATGGATTTTAACCTAATTCTCTAACTCTATAAAAAGGAGTCTTGGCAACCCTGAAAGGGGACCTTCTTCCAAATTGACGTACTTTTTTCACAAATTCACAAATCATTCAAACTCAATCACAAACTCAATCACAAACTCAAACATTTTTGGCCGATGATTACCTATGAGGCCTCCCCCAAAACAGGGTTTTTGGCCATTGTTGTCTAGATCTAACAATGGCCTATTTTCACTATACATGGCTTTTGGCCTTCTGTTCCCTTAGGTTTACCTTTTTGGCCAATGATTAAATCTTTTGGTATGAGGTCGCCCTTTTATTACAAAGGGTATTTTCTATTCTCAATATATTTTTTTCCCATTTTAGCCAATGATTTAATATGAGGCCCCTTTTAAAAAATCTTTGTTTTGGCCAATGATGAACATCTGTTGAATTTTAATGTTTTTTTTTTATTTTTAAAGGTTTTTGGCCAATGATGCATTGAGGAGGCCGTATTTTTATATACTATACATATATTTTGGCTTAGCCATGGTCATTGTCTCGATCTGACAATGACCATATCAAAACCTTTTGAGTATTTTATTAATTAAAATAAAATAATGTTTATTTGGCTAAAGGGTTTCAACCATCTTATTGGTTGCGATGATTAGCCTATTTTCTCTAAAAAATTCGTTATTATTTATAGTCGAATCTATCGATTACGAGGGATAACGATAAAAATTAAATAATTAATTCTATAAAACATATTTATTTGTTATTAGTGATAATCGAACCTATCGATTAGAATTGGTAACAATACCTGCCCTTTATCACAACTGAGATTTAGCTAACTTTTTTTTTAAATCTATTAGTGAACAATTGTCAAATCTTTTTTTTTTTATAAAACCTAAACCTAAAGATTAAATGGGTCCCCTTGAGTACTAGGGGGGCAAAGGGTGCCTAACACCTTCCCTTTGCCTAATTTACCTACTTACCCAAATCTCTCTTTTTTAAGGGTTTCTCACTTGCCCAAATAAAGTGGGTGGCGACTCTAATTTTTAGGCAGATTGCTACAATGTGCACCATAGAAGAAAATATAAAAGTGCAACAAGGGTTTAAAGCCATGTACTTGATGACAATTGTGTTAAGCAATAGAGAGAAAGGATGAACTCACATTTTGAAAAACTAGGTGAAAATAAAGATAATCTTCAAGGATGGTTCACAAATATCTTAAAGATGCATTGTCATCATCAAAAAGAGGAGGATGTGGATCTATATATTGTACATGTATATGTGAGTACAAGGTTACACTCAAAGATGTTTTTGATTTATGGCAAACTCAAATGAGCATTCAAACAACAAGGAGGAATCAGAAAAGCAAAGCATTTGATCACTCATGAAAGCACAAGGTGATCCACTATGCATATAAGTCGACTCAACACAAGCTGGACATGAAAAATGCAGAAAATCAGCAGTTAGGTCGACCTACTGTCAACCTAGGTCGACCTAAAATGAAGGAAAATCCATATACCTCTGCTAGGTCGACTCACAGACCATTTAGGTCGACTCAAAATGAAGAAATCTTCATATCAGTCTGCTAGGTCGACCTACATGGCAACTAGGTCGACCTAATCTGTGAAAATGTCCCCAGAATGCATCAGAAGAGGATTCTGGTCGACCTACTCCTTCAACAGGTCGACCTAACTGGGAGCAAAATTCTGCAAGCTCTATTAGGTCGACCTAAGCACTACAAGTGGTCGACCTAACTGATCAAGAAAGTCCAAAATTCAGTTATTCTTGATTCCAACTGCTATGCAATCATATATATTGTGCAAGGGTAATTATTCAAGCAACACCAACGACTGAAAGATACACAAACGCTTCTCATCTTCGTTCTTCATCATCTCCAACACAATTACACATAATCATTCTTGCGTTGCGGGTTAGTGATGAGTTCGATAACGTCCATGGAACGGAATTGAAGATTCCTAGTGGGTGAAGGTTTGTGGGGTTTGTTGGTGAATAAAATCTGCGGGTTTTGTCCTCCACGACGGGTGGTTCTTGGGGGTTTTTATCAAGAGGCGTTCATTGAGGATTCGGCTGAGTGTAACGATTGAGGAACGGGGAGTTCAAGGAATCAAGACACTGCAGAAGGGAATCAAAGTGAAGCTCTTGGATAACCTTGATCTGGCTCAAGATTAAGGGGGAAGAAGATTCAAAGGATCGACATAATTGGTTTATCGTTTATCGCTTTGTTATCTTCTTTGTATATACTACTTTCAACATTAATGAAAGATTACCCAATTTCAATTTGGAATTGGGGGCAGACGTAGTCGTAGCGAGGACGATCGACGAACTGCCTAAACAAATATCGTGTTCTTGTCGCTTTTACTTTCTCTTTTACTTTCTGTTCATAATTGGTTATAAGTGCAAAATTGATCAACGATTCAAGTGTTAAAATTGTGAATTAAAATTCTGCACAAACATCACAATTCACCACAACTTGAATCACTATCAATTTGAACCTATCACCAAGTGTTTGTGTTTTTGCTTAATCCAATCTTACTGCATTGCAAATCAAAGTTGTCAATCTAGAAGTTAATTGGATTTCAGTTGTTAAACGTATTGGTTAGCTATCATATTACTTCACCATCAATTCCACTTACTATTTGGTTTTGAAACACATACGACCTTTGCAATAGCGGTCCAGAATAGACGCAAGTCGATTCAGAACCGCTTTCGTTCAAGTCTGTAGAAAAATCTGTAAAAACTTAGTGAGATCTATTCACCCCCCCTCTAGATCTATAGGCCAGCGTCTAACAAGTGGCATCAAGAGCTCTGGTTATTCCGTGCTACGTGAAACACTTATTGGAAAGATGGCTTCTGGACCTAAAGGGGCTCATAATAGAGCTCCAGTTTTCAACGGAGAAAACTACGGCTATTGGAAGGATTGTATGTGTGTCCATATCAATGCAATTGATAGGAACATCTGGACAGCTATTGTCAATGGTCCATTTCAGATCACTATGACAAATGCAGCTGGTGCAGTTGTTCCAAAACCAGAAGATACTTGGAATGCTGAAGATGAAAAGAAATATGCATACGATTGGAAAGCGAGAAACATTCTAATCTCAGCTCTAGGAGTTGATGAATACTATCGCGTTTCCCATTGTAGATCAGCTAAAGCTATGTGGGACACATTGCAAGTTGCCCACGAGGGAACGGATGATGTCAAACTAGCTAGGATCAATACGTTAACTCAAGAGTTCGAACTTTTCCACATGGAAGATGGTGAAACCATCGAAAGCATGCAGAAAAGATTCGTTCACCTGAAAAATCGATTAAATTCTCTTGATAGACCTGTTTCCAATGCAGTTGCTACTAACAAAATCTTAAGGTATTTAAACAGGGAATGGCAGCCCAAAGTTACAGCAATTAAGGAAGCAAATGATCTCAACACTTTAGACATTACCACTCTCTTTGGTAAACTAGAGGAACATGAACAGCATCTTAAATGCCTTGACATGCATGAGAAGAGGACAAAGAAAGAAAAGAACATGGAGAAAGAGGTAGAGAAGAAGTCAATAGCTCTAAAAGCTTCGAGCTCCAAGACCTTAAAACGAGAGCCAAAGGATAGTGACACAAGTGATGACGAAGACTCCGATGATGAGGAAATGGGACTGTTTGTGCGAAGATACAACAAATATCTAAAGAAAAATGGAGCAAAACATTCCGACAAAGGATTGATCAACTATAGAAAGCAATCAAACATGTTCAAACAAGATGACGACAACAAAGGAAAGATCAAAGGTCTTTGCTTCAATTGTGGGAAAGCCGGTCACTACAAACCGGATTGTCCATACCTTAAGAAAGAAAAGGAGAAGAACCAAAGCAAAGGTCATAACAAATCTAAAAGAGCTTACATAGCATGGGAAAGTGATTCATCTAGTGAAAGCTCGTCAAGCGATGAAGAAGAATCAGCAAACCTATGTTTCATGGCTCATCAAAACAAGAAAAAGAAAGCTGTAAGTCATCTTAAACCTGAACTTGTAGATAAGGTATCTCATTCTCAACTAAAACTTGCTTTTGAAGAATTACATAGAGATGCAATTAAAGCTTTCAAACTTTTGGCCTCAAATAAGAAAATATTTTCATATCTTGAATCAAAAGTTGAGAAAACCGAAAGGGATATGGAAGCTTTAAAACAATCTATGCTAGACATTCAAAAGGACAAAGTTGAATTAGATCCTACATCATGGTTTGGTTGTGAGACATGTCACATTTGGCAAAAAGAAGTGAGAGATCTAAAAGCCAAGTTAGACAAGGCTCTACAACCAAAAGTGACTTTTGCGGTTGATCCAAACAAGTTCAAAAGATCGTATACTCCTTTATATAGTAAATACACTTTTGTACCAAAAGTATCAACTAGCAAAACTCCATATTCTCATCATATTACCTGTCATTATTGTTGCAAAAAGGGACATACCATTGAAAAATGCAAATTTAGGAGAATTTTAGTTCCTAAAGGAGTATTTCAATGGTTGCCTAAGTGCAACAAATTGTGTACTCACTACCAAGGACCCAATGAAAATTGGGGACCTCCCTCTTTAAATTAATCTTGCAGGAAAAGTGTCTTGACATTGCCGAAAGGTTGTGGTTCCTTGATAGCGGATGTTCAAGACACATGACTGGAGACCTATCTCTTTTCGTTGAGTTTCAAGCAAAGAAAAAGGGGTATGTCACCTATGGAGATAACAATCGGGGAGCCATACTTGGTAAAGGAAGTGTAGGTAACCCTTCTACCACTACTATAACTGATGTGCTGCTAGTAGAAGGTCTTAAACATAATCTTTTAAGTATAAGTCAATTGTGCGACAAAGATTTTAAAGTAATGTTTACAAATTCTGGATGCACAATAGAACATACTAAGAAAAGAGACATTATGTTTAAGGGCTTAAGAGTAAACAACATCTACATGCTAAACTTGGATGAGGTATCTAAGTCTAGTACCAAATGTCTAGTTGCTCTAGGCGATGACTCATGGCTTTGGCATAGACGTCTCGCCCACATAAATTTTGACTTACTAAATAAAGTTGTCTCAAAAGATTTAGTAATCGGCTTACCCAAAATGAAGTTTTCAAAAGATCATCTATGTGATGCTTGTCAAAAGGGAAAGCAAACAAAAATCTCTTTTAAATCAAAGAACGTGGTTTCAACATCACGCCCTCTTGAACTACTTCACATGGATCTCTTTGGCCCTTCAAGGACTAAAAGCATAGGTGGAAACACCTATGGTTTTGTCATTGTCGATGATTACTCGAGATTTTGTTGGACAATCTTTTTACCTAGTAAGGATCAAACTTTTTCAGCCTTAACTCAATTTGCAAGATTATGTCAAAACAAGATGAACAACAAAATAGTTGCAATTCGAAGTGATCACGGTGGAGAATTTGAAAACATTCTTTTTGAAAAATACTGTGATAAACATGGAATTGAGCATAACTTTTCAGCTCCTAGAACACCTCAACAAAACGGAGTAGTTGAACGTAAAAATCGAGTTCTAGAGGAGCTGGCAAGAACAATGCTGAATGAGGGTAATCTACCAAAGTATTTCTGGGCTGACGCGATTAGTACAGCATGTTATGTTTTGAATAGGATAACAATACGTCCTATACTGAACAAAACTCCCTATGAACTACTAAAGGGTAGAAAACCAAATGTATCTCATCTCCATGTATTCGGTTGCAAGTGTTTTGTTTTGAACAATGGTAAGGATAATCTTGGCAAATTCGATGCTAAAGCTGATGAGGGCATATTCCTTGGTTACTCACAATCTAGCAAAGCATATCGAATATATAATAAGAGATTACTTATAGTAGAAGAGTCAGTACACGTTTCTTTTGATGAATCTTATGTAAAATATGTCGAGAAGGGTCTTTCATTTAATGGTGCAGGTCCATCCACTGAAGACATTGTCAAGGATAAGGAAGATGAGGATGAAAGTATTGTAAAGAAAGATGCTGAGAGAGAGAAAGATGAGTCTCGCAATGAAAATGAAAAAGAAAGCATTTCAAACAATGAAGAACTTCCCAAGGCCTGGACAAACGTGAAAGACCATCCAATTGATAATATAATAGGAGACATCTCAAGGGGCGTTACAACACGCTCAAAGATAAGTAACTTCTGTCATCATTTTGCTTTTGTTTCACAAGTTGAGCCGAAAAACGCTAAGGATGCATTACTTGATGAGCATTGGCTAATGGCCATGCAAGAAGAATTAAACCAATTTAAACGGAATGATGTTTGGGACTTAGTCCCTCATCCGGGAGATCATCAAGTAATAGGCACTAGATGGGTTTTTCGTAACAAACTTGATGAAAACGGTGTTATTACTAGAAACAAAGCTAGATTAGTTGCCCAAGGTTACAATCAAGAGGAAGGTATTGATTATGAAGAGACATACGCTCCTGTAGCACGTCTCGAAGCTATTCGCCTCTTACTTGCTTATGCTTGTTCTAAAGACTTCAAACTATTCCAAATGGATGTTAAGAGTGCCTTTCTAAATGGCTATATAAATGAAGAAGTCTATGTTGCTCAGCCACCCGGCTTTGAGAATTACATGTATCCAACTCATGTTTATAAGCTGAAACGTGCTCTATACGGTCTTAAACAAGCCCCTCGGGCTTGGTACGAACGTTTGAGCAAATTTCTCCTTAGTCAAGGGTACTCTAGAGACTTATCTAAGCTTATGCAGAGTGAATTTGAGATGAGTCTCATGGGTGAGCTAAATTTCTTCCTTGGCCTACAAATCAAGCAACTCAGTCATGGAACGTTTGTGAATCAAACTAAATATTGTACGGAGCTGCTCAAAAGATTTGGAATGAGTGAAGCAAAGGAAATTGACACACCTATGGCAACAAATACAAATCTAGACAAAGATGAGAAAGGTAAAGAGGTTGACGTGAAATTATACCGAGGTATGATAGGTTCACTATTGTATCTTACTGCCTCAAGACCAGACATCATGTTTAGTGTGTGTATGTGTGCAAGATATCAATCTTGTCCAAAAGAATCTCACTTGAAAGCTGTCAAAAGAATTCTGCGATACTTACGTGGAACTACTACATATGGCCTATGGTATCCAAAAGGAAATGCGTGTCATTTGGTAGGATTCTCCGATTCAGATTTTGCTGGCTGCAAATCCGATAGAAAAAGCACTAGTGGAACGTGTCATCTATTCTCAAACTCATTAATAAGTTGGCATAGTAAGAAACAAGTATCGGTTGCATTATCCACTGCTGAGGCAGAATATGTAGCTGCTGGAAGCTGCTGTGCACAAATATTATGGCTCAAGCAACAACTTCTTGACTTTGGTATTAAGCTAGATCACATACCTATCATGTGCGACAACACAAGCGCCATAAACTTGAGTAAAAATCCTGTCTTACACTCACGTACCAAACACATTGAAATAAGGCATCACTTTCTACGAGATCATGTAGAAAAAGGAGACGTTACTTTTGAACATGTAGAAAGCAAGAAGCAACTAGCTGACATCTTCACCAAACCACTAGCAACGGAGCAATATTTCAACATTCGTAGGGAATTAGGGATACTCGATATCTCTAATTTGGGATAATTACGTTTGTTTGCTCTTAATATTATTTCTTTACTTTATGTATATATCTATTTGTCTTGCTAACATTTTTTAGCATAAAGGTAGTTCATCATCAAGCCAGGCGTCATATTGAAAAAGCGGTAACGTAATTGTTGTTCACTTCCAAAAATATTATTGATACTATAATATGCTATCAATTAACATGCTTATAGTGACCTCATGCATAAAAACTGCTCCTGCTCACATATGTGTCTCATTCTACCATTAACTACCTTTTACCTACTACACTATACATGCTAGCATTATTATCTATGGTTCTCTTGTTACTCTTCTATTCTCCTGTTTTCTCTTTTTGATGTTGACAAAGGGGGAGATAGATGCTGGATGTACGGGGGAGCTTTGTTGAGAGATTGCCCTGTTGAAAGATAGATGCTGGATGTACGGGGGAGCTCTGTTGAGTCCTTGTATCTTACTACCAAAGCTTTTGACTATTGGTTTGCCATCATCAAAAAGGGGGAGTATGTGAGTACAAGGTTACACTCAAAGATGTTTTTGATTTATGGCAAACTCAAATGAGCATTCAAACAACAAGGAGGAATCAGAAAAGCAAAGCATTTGATCACTCATGAAAGCACAAGGTGATCCACTATGCATATAAGTCGACTCAACACAAGCTGGACATGAAAAATGCTGAAAATCAGCAGTTAGGTCGACCTACTGTCAACCTAGGTCGACCTAAAATGAAGGAAAATCCATATACCTCTGCTAGGTCGACTCACAGACCATTTAGGTCGACTCAAAATGAAGAAATCTTCATATCAGTCTGCTAGGTCGACCTACATGGCAACTAGGTCGACCTAATCTGTGAAAATGTCCCCAGAATGCATCAGAAGAGGATTCTGGTCGACCTACTCCTTCAACAGGTCGACCTAACTGGGAGCAAAATTCTGCAAGCTCTATTAGGTCGACCTAAGCACTACAAGTGGTCGACCTAACTGATCAAGAAAGTCCAAAATTCAGTTATTCTTGATTCCAACTGCTATGCAATCATATATATTGTGCAAGGGTAATTATTCAAGCAACACCAACGACTGAAAGATACACAAACGCTTCTCATCTTCGTTCTTCATCATCTCCAACACAATTACACATAATCATTCTTGCGTTGCGGGTTAGTGATGAGTTCGATAACGTCCATGGAACGGAATTGAAGATTCCTAGTGGGTGAAGGTTTGTGGGGTTTGTTGGTGAATAAAATCTGCGGGTTTTGTCCTCCACGACGGGTGGTTCTTGGGGGTTTTTATCAAGAGGCGTTCATTGAGGATTCGGCTGAGTGTAACGATTGAGGAACGGGGAGTTCAAGGAATCAAGACACTGCAGAAGGGAATCAAAGTGAAGCTCTTGGATAACCTTGATCTGGCTCAAGATTAAGGGGGAAGAAGATTCAAAGGATCGACATAATTGGTTTATCGTTTATCGCTTTGTTATCTTCTTTGTATATACTACTTTCAACATTAATGAAAGATTACCCAATTTCAATTTGGAATTGGGGGCAGACGTAGTCGTAGCGAGGACGATCGACGAACTGCCTAAACAAATATCGTGTTCTTGTCGCTTTTACTTTCTCTTTTACTTTCTGTTCATAATTGGTTATAAGTGCAAAATTGATCAACGATTCAAGTGTTAAAATTGTGAATTAAAATTCTGCACAAACATCACAATTCACCACAACTTGAATCACTATCAATTTGAACCTATCACCAAGTGTTTGTGTTTTTGCTTAATCCAATCTTACTGCATTGCAAATCAAAGTTGTCAATCTAGAAGTTAATTGGATTTCAGTTGTTAAACGTATTGGTTAGCTATCATATTACTTCACCATCAATTCCACTTACTATTTGGTTTTGAAACACATACGACCTTTGCAATAGCGGTCCAGAATAGACGCAAGTCGATTCAGAACCGCTTTCGCTCAAGTCTGTAGAAAAATCTGTAAAAACTTAGTGAGATCTATTCACCCCCCCCTCTAGATCTATAGGCCAGCGTCTAACAGTATAAATGTCACATGGTTTTGATCATGACTGTCATACCCCAATTTTTGACCCTAAGATCATACATCATTTGCACCTTAATCATTAATCAAGAGTTTCATTTTGGAGTTCTGTTTTTAGTGTTGTGCTCACTTCATCTGTAAGGGGGATCATCAGGAACCTTTGTTTTAGCTTGTATATGATATGCTAACCAAAATATAAGAAAGATTTTGCTTTGTCCTTTTATTTGTTTGTGTTTTGTAGGTACTAATCCAGAGCATCTACCAAAAAGGCATTTTTTAGCAAGCAATCGATTGCACAAGTAGAGCAATCGATTGCATTCACTTGTTTTGCATCAGATTTGCCTTATGTCTTCTGTGCAATCGATTGCACCATTAGAGCAATCGATTGCACCCACTGTTTTTGCGCCAGATTTGTGCTTTTTAAAGAGGAGCAATTGATTGCACCATTAGAGAAATCGATTGCACCAGTGCGAAATATGAAAAATGAAGACAATTTTCAGCTTTTGAGGAGTGTGTCACCATTTTCATGTTTGGGGTGAATGTTCTAGATTGCACAATCAATTCTCTACATCATCTTGATCAAGTCATATCATGCACCCTCACTTGATGACATGTTCACCATTGGATCATAATTTTGGCTCCAAATTCATTTACCAAGCCTAACTCCAAACCACCACTAATCCCAAGCCTAAATCCTATAAATAGAGGTCAGCTTTGATAGTCAAACTTAGCTTGCTAGATTTTCTCTTGAATTCTTTTTCTCTCAAATCTCTCCAAAAACCACCTCACTCAAAGTTCATTTTCATAAAAGTTAGTAAGATTCACATCGAATCTTACTAAGTTTTTAACTAAACCTTCATCCATTCACTCTTTTCTTTCATTTGTTCATCATCAATTTTGGAAGATCAAAGCATTGTTGTTTGTTCTTGAAGTGGATTTGAAGTTTTGAGCAAGAAAGTGGTAAATCTATAGATCTATTCCATTCCTCAAGATGTGGCCTATTGTTGATTATGTTTGCTACAACTTTGGTGTTATATTGGTGTTAATTGCTTGTTATTTGATGGATTTTTGTGCACAAGTTGATCCAAGATCACAAGGTGTTTGGTATAATGTTTAAACAAGTTTTCTCCCTTTGATTGCTGTTTTTTAAGAGAATTGCATAGTGCAATCAATTGCTCTCTTTGTTCAATCGGTTGGACAGTTGTTAGAATGCGCAGATTTTGAAAACTGAAGAGGTGCAATTGATTGCACCATTAGAGAAATCGATTGCATGCTGACAGAATGATGTTTTTTGCCTTTTTTTGAACTTGTTTTGGTTCTAACTCTTCTTCTACTCCTTTCATTTGATATTTTCTTTGAATCACAAGTTTAGAGGTCTAATTCCTCTTCAATTTCAATGGACTTAGGGCGTTGATAGGATGAAAATTTGAATTCGCAATATTAAGTGATTGAACTTGAAGATGAAAGGAACTTTTGAATGTGGTTCCATCTTTCATTTCTTTTTATTTTGGTCGATGAAAATCTTCAACATCATTTGAATTCTTTTGGATTCTAGATGAAGATGAGACCGCTACCTATTTTCTTTTCATGTGGTATTGCTTTCGGAGAACGATCTATATATCGTTTCTCTTGCATGCATTAGCACAAAAATTATTGACCGGTCTCGTTGTAGGGTGACTTCTACATACGTCACTTGGCGATCTGCTTAACATAGCGCAACATTTTGTGTCCCGAATAAACAGATCCAATATGGCAGAGATTGTATGCGGTTGGTTTAAGACTTATGGAAGTTTATCGTGTAGTCTCTATGATTTTATCAAGCTTCTGATGAACTTTCATTGAATTTAAACCCGAGATCATCATTCACTCACCATCGATTTTCATTACTAACAAATCGATGATATACTTGACAAGTTTCAAGATGGTCATCTTGCTAACAATTAACAATTGAATTTAATTTCATCACTTTATTATATTTTTCTTTATATTTTTGCTTTATGCTTTCTTTTATTTTCGCCTTTATCATTCATCATGTTTATGTTGTTAGAACATAGTTTGGTTCCAATCATATCTTAGTGTTTTGATGATCACAAGTAAATAAATTTTGTATAAGTAAATGTGGTACTCTAATTATATGTTTCTCATTTCAGAAGATATTCTAATACAAGTGCCATCAGAACATGAACTTTATGTAAAAACAAACACTGAAAGGAAAAGCCGCTGAAGTTCTAATGAAGTAACTTCTGAATGCACCAACCGCTATAGACATACTCTATTAGAAGTTATATTCAAGTCAGAACAAAAGTTATGAATAGATGCAAAGTTCTGAATCAAGATAAGATGTCGTTAAAAGCATAATGATTGAATGACAGGGGAAGCACTCAAATGGAACAATTCCCAAGGTTGATTGAAGAAGCAACACACATGTAGCTCGTTGGAGAAACAAAAACAAAAAGCAAACACACAAGCATTTAATGCCCTCTCCAAAGATCAAGATAACGGACAAATACTTGAAGCTATAAATATAAGATCACTTGAAAAATAAAATAGTGGAGTAACGACGAACATCATCAAAGCCAACGTGAAATCTTACGCTGCTGAAAACATTTTTACGTTAACATTCTGAGTTCATACTCCTTGTACAAAAACTTAGTGAAAAATTACATATGTGATTAAAGCTTATTAGAAGCAATATGAAGTTCTATTATTTGAAGTTACTTTGTAATTGTTTCTTGAGAGACCAGTTGGGTCAGATTTCTCAAGAGGGCTAGGACTAGTTTGTCTTAGAGGTGTTAGTCACTTGCAGTTGGCTTGTGCATTGTATCGTTAGTAACAACAGTTGGTTATGCATTTGTAATCAGTTTTGATTATAGTGGATTAAGTCCTCGATTGAGAGAGGCAAAATCACCTTGGCAGGTGGACTGGAGTAGTTTGAGTTGCAAACGAACCAGGATAAAAATAAATGTGTTTTGTCTATTGGTGTTGCGAACGATAAAGGAAAAACTTATTCAAACCCCCTTCTAAGTGTTTTCTAAACCTTCAATTAGCATCAGAGCTCTTGGTTCTGGGTGCAAACACTTAACCGTGTCAGAAAAAGATCCAGAAGGAAAACACTATGGCAACTAATCAAAGCAACAACAACTACACAAAACCTCCGGTCTTTAACGCAGAAGATTTTGAATACTGGAAAGATAGACTAGGAAATTTCTTTCTAGGTCAAGATGCTGACTTATGGGATTTGGTCTTAGACGGCTACACACATCCAGTAGATGAAGAAGGAAATAAGATTTATAGAAAGATCATGACCAAACAACAAAAGGCAGATTTCAAAAATCACCACAACGCTAGAAATGTTCTGCTCAATGCTATCTCAAAACATGGGTATGAAAAAAATCACAAATAGAGATACTGCACATGACATGTTTGAGTCTCTCAAAATGACTCATGAAGGCAATGCTCAAGTAAAAGAGACAAAAGCTCTGGCTCTCAATCATAAGTACAAAGCTTTCAAAATGGAAGAAAATGAGTCCATTGAAACAATGATCTCAATATTTCAAACGCTGACTGCTGGCCTAAGAGTTCTGAACAAAGGATACACCAAAGCAGACCATGTCAAGAAAATCATTAGAAGTTTACCCAGAAGATAGGCACCAATGGTCACTGCATTCAAAGTTTCAAAATATTTAAATAGTATATCCTTAGAAGAACTCATCAGTGCACTAAGAAGTCACGAGATAGAACTTGATGAACATAAGCCTCAAAAGACAAGTAAGTCTAATACTCTTAAATCTACTAAAAATTATGAAACTAATGCTTTTCAGGTTAAAGAATAAAGCTCTGAGGACTCTTCTTCTTCTTCAGAAGAAGAAGAGTTAATCTTCTCTCAAGAAGGATAGACCGAATGTGGAAGCACAGACAAAAGAAATTTAGAAACTACAAAAGATCAGAAGATAAAGCAGAATATTCTGGACGAAAGAAGTCAAGCAAAAGAAGTATCATCTGCTATGAATGTAAAGAACCAGGACACTACAGAAATGATTGTCCTAAGTTATAAAAAGAAAGGCCAAAGAAAAAGTTTGAAAAGAAGAAAAGCTTGATGGCTACCTGGGATGATTCAGAATCTTTTGAAGATGAATCAAGCTCAGAAGATGAACATGCCAACTTAGCTTTTATGGCTACCACAGCAGATGACTCTGACACTGAATTAGAATCTAAAGAGGTATTCTCTGAACTTACTAGATTTGAACTTGTAAAAAGTTTGTTAGAACTTCTTGAAAACTAAAGTCAACTCAAAATCAAATACAAGAAACTTGAGAAGAACCTTGTATCTGAAATTGAGGAACTTAAAGCAGAAAAAACTGATTTGAAAGAAAATTATGTCAAACTCAAAGAGGAATTTCATAAAGCTCAAAGAGTTTCTAATTCAGATACCGCTTCTAGTTCAAAAATTATTCTTAAGGAATATGACTCTAGCTTTCAAAAATTTCTCAGTAAGAGCATAGATAGAAGCAAAATGGCTTCAATGATCTATGGTGTGAGTGGAACAAACAGAAGAGGAATTGGATATGAAACTCCCGAAGGGAAAGAAACATACCAACCTAAATCTGTTGATAAAATGAATATCACATATAAACCACTGCACAAACAATTTAGCTTTGGTCACACACATGATATCAAATACACATCTTACTCTAAAAATTTTCATGCTAAACCAAAGTTCAAACAGAACTTGAGAAACTCTAACCAAAAAGGACCCAAAAAGATATGGGTACCTAAGGAGAAAATAATTTATGTTGCAGATGTCCTTCATAGCAAAGTTGAAACACCGATCTTGGTACCTGGACTCTGGATGCTCGCGACATATGACAGGAAGAAAGTCTATGTTCCAAAGCCTGGAGTTTAAATCTGGCAGTGATGTTAGATTTGGAGGTAATAAAAAAGGAAAGATTATTGGTTCCGGAACCATTGGTAACGGTAACTCTCCCTCCATAACTAATGTTTTATTAGTAGAAGGATTAGCACATAACTTGTTGTCCATAAGTCAGTTAAGTGAAAATGGCTATGAAATTATCTTTAATCAAAAATCTTGTAAAGTTGTAAGTCAGAAAGATGGATCAATCCTATTTACCTACAAGATAAAGAACAAAATTTATAAAATTGATCTTTCTGATCTTAAATCTCAGAAAGTAACTTGTCTTCTGTTTGTTAACGCTGATCAATGGATTTGGCACAGAAGATTGGGACATGTTTACATGAGGACAATATCTAAGCTTAACCAACTCAATTTGGTTAGAGGTCTTCCCAATCTGAAGTACAACTCAGAAGCTCTGTGTGAAGTATGTTAGAAGGGAAAGTTCTCAAAACCTTCTTTTTAATCAAAGAATGTTGTCTCTTCCTCTAGGCCATTAGAACTTCTGCATATTGATTTATTTAGTCCAGTGAAAATTGCATCAATCAAAGGCAAGAAGTATGGATCGGTAATTGTTGATGACTATAGCATATGGACATGGGTTAAGTTTCTAAAATACAAGGATGAGTCACATTCTGTGTTTGTTGACTTCTGTAACCAAGTTCAAAATGAACAACAGTTTAGGATAATAAAGGTTAGAAGTGATCATGGTGGAGAATTCGAGAACAATATCTTTGAAAAGTTCTTTAATGAAAATGGCATTTCTCATGATTTCTCTTGTCCTAGAACTCCTCAATAAAATGGAGTGGTTGAAAGAAAGAATAGTACATTGCAAGAAATGGCTAGAACCGTGATTAACAAAACCAATATGGCTAAACATTTATGGGCAGAAGCAGTAAACACAACGTGTTATATTCAGAATAGAATCTTTATAAGACCTATTCTTGAAAAGACTCCTTATGAATTGTGGAAAAACAGAAAACCCAACATTTCATATTTCCATCCTTTTGGATGTACTTGTTATATTTTGAATACCAAAGAACATCAGAACAAGTTTGATTCTAAGGCACAAAAGTGCTTTTTGCTTGGATACTCTGAACGTTCAAAAGGTTATAGAGTATACAATTCAAAAACTCTGATGGTTGAAGAATCAATCAATGTTAGATTTGATGTTAAGCTTGGCCATCAAAAGCCAAAGCAAGTTGAAAATTTTGCTGATATGGAAATTCTACCTACAAACTCTAAAGATTCAGAAGCAAAGGACAATTCAGAAGATCCTCAAACTACAACATCTATGGATAATATGAGAATCTCTGAGGAACACACATATAAAAGATTTTCTAGACTCAATTCAGCTCATCCATAAGATGTCATACTTGGAAAGAAAGATGACCCCATCAGAACTAGATCATTTCTAAGAAACAACGAAGAATAACTAGTTGGATTAGTTTCTATGGTGGAACCAACTTCTATAGATGAAGCTCTTCAAGACACTGATTGGATTATTTCTATGCAAGAAGAACTAAATCAGTTTACAAGAAATGATGAATGGGATCTAGTTCCAAGACCTGACGGATTCAATATCATTGGAACAATATGGGTATTCAGAAACAAACTGAATGAAGAAGGAGAAGTCGTCAGAAACAAAGTACGACTGGTTGCACAAGGATATAGTCAGAAAGAAGGCATTGACTATAATGAAACCTTTGCCCCAGTCGGCAGGTTAGAATCTATTAGACCATTAATTTCATTTTCTGCTCAAAATAACATCACTTTGTATCAAATGGATGTTAAGAGCACATTTTTAAATGGTTACATAGAAGAAGAAGTTTATGTCCATCAACCTCCTAGTTTTGAAGATTCAATATATCCAGATCATGTTTTTAAACTTAAAAAATCTTTATATGGTTTGAAACAAGCTCCCAGAGCTTGGTATGAATGACTAAGTTCTTTTCTTCTAGATAAAGATTTTACAAGAGGAAAAGTGGACACAACTCTATTTTGTAAGACATTTAAAAATAATATTTTAATTTGTTAAGTATATGTGGATGATATTATATTAGGAACTTCTAATATTTCTCTTGGAAAGAATTTGCTAAATCTATGCAAGCTGAATTTGAAATGAGTATGATGGGAGAACTTAAATTCTTTCTAGGAATACAAATTAATCAAACTTCTAAAGGAACTTACATACATCAAAAAGTATGTCAAGGAACTTCTGAAGAAATTCCATCTATCAGAAAGCAAAGAAGCCAAAACTCCAACGCATCCTACATGCATTTTAGGAAAAGATGAGGTAAATAAAATAGTAAATCATAAACTTTGCATAGGTAGGATTGGGTCTCTACTCTATTTAACTGTGTCTAGACTAGATATTCTGTTTAGTGTATGTTTGTGTGCAAGATTCCAATCAGATCCCAGAGAATCTCACTTGAATGCTGTCAAGTGAATTATGAGGTATCTGAAAGGTATTACTAATGTTGGATTGCTCTACAGAAAATCCAAAGATTTCAACTTAGTAGGATATTGTGATGCTGATTTTGCTGGAGACAGGGTGGAACGTAAAAGCACTTTTGGAAGCTGTCAGTTTCTTTGAAGGAATCTGATCTCCTGATATAGCAAGAAGCTAGCTACAATTGCACTATCAACTACAAAGTTGAATATGTGGCTGCTGCAGGTTGTAGTACTCAAATGCTATGGATGAAAAGTCAATTAGAAGATTATCACATCTATGAGCGTAAGATTCCTATTTTCTGTGTGTTAGCTGAAGATTTCGTTTTATATTGTTTGTCCTTCGAAGGAGTTAAGAATCGAAGGAAAGATGGTTACTGATGGCCATCCCTTAAAAAGTAAAAGAATGGCTACTGATGGTCATGCTTCGAAAAAATAAAGACTTCTAAGTTCGATGAAGATAAGTGAACGCTGAAAGATTAATGAAAGCATATGTCTTCGGGACTTAGACAAAATTCATAGAATATGTATTCAAGTATTACTACTTAGCGTGTTTTTTAGTAGTGTTTGTTTAATACACTACCACGCGTCGAAGACGGACTCAGGCGGGAAGATTTGAAATTCGAAGACGGTTTCGTAACCGTTCAACAACAGATGGCTTCGCTGGAAGTTCTGATGAGAAACGTGGCAGCAGATTAGTATAGGACCGTTAAGGTCGAAACTAGTATAAATAGGAGTCTTAATGTTAGGATTCTGTGTGTTCATTTTGTACAAATCACTCACATATTTACTCAAGTATCAAGCGTTAAGAGAAAGAGTTCGCTGAGAAAATGTACGTATGACACCACCATTTTAATACATGTGTATTATCCTTTGCTTTTAAATATCTTTCAGAATTACTGCATTTCGTTTACTTCTTGCCATTTACGTTTCTGCATCTTTACTTTAATGTCATTTACTTTCGAATTACTTTCATGCTATTTACTTTCAAAGTCTTTTATATTTCTGCAGTTTAAGATTCTTTACGTTTCAACTGTCCTTTTAATTTTCTATGTTATGTCACTTCGTTGAAGTCACATTTATATGTAACAAAGTGATTGTCAAGACTATTTGTTCTGTTAATCGAACAACGCTTATTGAAGAAGACAAATAATGAATATGGTTCGAACAAACATTGATAACAATCTTCTTGACTATGTGTCCTAGGATCAATCTAGTCGATCCTGCAAGTAACCAAATCATATTTATTATAGTTTGGAAGACTAGCGGTTGTTTACCGGAAATCACCGTAAACAAATTGGCACACCTGGTGGGACAGTGTCAAGCAGATTGTTTTAATCAATTGCTTTATTTTTGTCTAGACAATATCAAGATCTTGTATGAACCTTAGGAACGGTAAATTAAAGAACAGTGCACAACCGATTCCCAAACGAAGGTACAACAGGAAAATGGTCGTTACGGCCAGTGCAGGGGGTTATCAAGATCCCCCACAAGGTTCAGGATCAGGAGCGGCAAATTCGACTTCTACTCAAGAAACACGAGATGCAACGGGTCCAAATGGATCGAGACCTGCAGATAATTCCCAGACTATGCCGGAAAATAATACAGGACCCTCAGGGACTATTCCAGTTTCAGCGTCGACAACCGCACCCTCATCCACAAGCGCAGAGGACGTATTGTTTGCCTCGACAAATGCTGCAAACAATTTGTTCAGTCAAGGCGCGAATTCTGCTTTCGAATGGAGACCAAATAATCCATACGGAATGCCATACCAATATGGAACAGGCGTACGAGGGGCAGGACCTATATATGCCCCAACTAACAATGCGACATTTTCACCAAATGTTAGTTCAGTGGGTCGAAGTGCACATAACACTGGTTTCTCTACCCAGATGCCTCACTTTACCACAAATAACCAAGCAGCATTTCGACAAGAAATGGATGCAAGCAACCATGATATGGTAGGGGTTTTGGCCAGAGAATTGACTTCAGTTTTAAGCCCACTAATGGCAAATGTTACTACTACAAATAGAGAAAACATGGAGACTTTCCAAAAGATATCATCTCAAATGAATCGAATGGCAGAATTCATGGGAGTGACGCCACCTAAAAGGAAAGACAAACAGCCTTCGAATCAAGAAGAGAGGCCCATTTTAGAACGTGTACAAGACATAGTTCCATCATCTAGGACGGCTACTAGGGATGTAGGCCCCTCACGAAGAACGGAGGTGTTCGAAGGAACTCCAATAATTAACTTAGAAGCTTCAAATCAAAGAACCGTCCCCGTTCGACAAGAAACGGAGGAGGAGCAACCCAGATTAAGGATTGTGGGTAGGAACGAACACCCAGATGAGATTGTTCAAAGAGTCAGAAGAGAAAATCTGGCTACAGAAAATAACTTAACTGCCATGATAGAAAGGGTTATGGCTAATAATGGCCTTAGTACTGGACTTAGACGTCCAAACTATACATCCCCTATATCAGATTATATCATGCAGACAGAATTGCCTAGGGGCACTAAGGTACCCAAATTTACAAAATTTTCAGGCGAAACGAACGAGTCAACGGTGGAACATATTGCTAGATATTTGACAGAAGCAGGAGACTTAGCGGGAAACGAGGATTTAAGGATCAAGTATTTCCCTAGTTCACTGACAAAAAATGCCTTCATTTGGTTTACTACTTTGCCACCAAATTCGATAGATG
Source organism: Vicia villosa (assembly GCF_029867415.1). NCBI lineage: Eukaryota > Viridiplantae > Streptophyta > Magnoliopsida > Fabales > Fabaceae > Vicia > Vicia villosa. Next base: position 28,420 of record NW_026705578.1, read on the forward strand.
CATGGGCATACTTGGAAAGACTTTTCCATGAGCAATTCTACATGGGTCAAACTAAGATAAGTTTGAAAGAATTGGCCAGTGTTAAAAGAAAATTCACAGAAACAATTGATGATTATTTAAATAGGTTCCGTCTGTTGAAATCGAGGTGTTTTACAACAGTCCCAGAGCATGAACTTGTTGAAATGGCTGCAGGTGGTCTAGATTATTCAATAAGAAAGAAACTAGATACCCAATACCTTAGGGACATGGCCCAATTAGCAGATAGGGTTCGACAAGTCGAACGCCTGAAGGCAGAAAAAGCTAGGGCAAATAAAAGTTATAAGAAAGAAAGAGTGGCATACGTCGAAGCCAAGGATACTGAGAATGAGTCTTTCGATGACTCATATAGCCCTGAAGAAGTCGAAATAGACTTGGCTGAATTGAAAGAAGCGCCACCTTATGCTTGCAAACTGCTAAATCCTGCCAATGGAAAAAATCCAGTAGAAAACGATAAGAATGATAGGTTCCCTAAGAAAACTTATACATTCGACATTACCAAGTGTGATGAAATATTTGATTTATTGGTAAAAGATGGCCAAATGATACTAACATGGTGGAGGTTTCTGAAGTCGAAGCTGTGGAGACTAAAGCAATGTTCAATGGAAAGCAGGCTACTGAAAGCCTAAATGGTGACATAATCTTCAATACTGATGTTGAAGAATCTTCCAAGGCAGAGATAACTGAAGCCTCGAAGGAAGAAAACAGCGAGGCCACTGAAAACCTCAGGATGAAACTCCAGAAAATACAAATCTCTGAAGTTCCTCCAGTAGCGGTTAACATGGTCAGCGCCAGACGACCAGTGTCTGAATTTGGCGAACTAGAGACATGGCTGACGAGGAAAAATGGCGGCATCGAAGTTCCTCCTAGAACCGAAAGCCTCAAAGAATATCTCTGGAATTGCCACGAGAGAAATGGTGGTAAGCAATGGATGTGTCCAAGGTGTTCGATCATGCTGAATCAAAGGGTCGAAGCCAACTTCGAGAGGGTTCGACGCGAAAGGTGGGATCACCCAGGAAGAGAGCCAAATCCCCTACTACAACTGTACCCAAAGATGGAGGAAAGCTTGGTAGGATTTTTGGTCAGATGCCATAAAGAAAACACTGAAGTTGCTCTCTGCCCAAGATGTGGGGCAGTCTATGACGAAATGCTAGCACGATCATTCGAACGTGTGTATTGCTACATGAGTCAAGAAACTCAGGGGTTGCGTCCCAACCTGTACGGTTTCGACATTTGGACTCCAACAAAGAGGCCTGATAGCCCACATCCTAGGACTCGAAGGGTGACGTTCAAAGTCCCTGCAAATGCACCCAGGGATAGGTGGGTACAAGCTGATGCAAGAACCAACAAATGGCGAAGTTGGGACCAAGGTGGTAGAACTGCAATGGCATATAGGAAACAATTTCAAAGATCAAATCGAGAGGTGTATCGATTGGAGAATTATAAAGGAAAAAATCCTATGTCTCGGTCCCAGTGGAGAAGGCATCAGAGAATAAAAAAGGCTCAGAAGGAATACAGGCCAAGAGAAGCTGGAGACTCTAGTAGCAACCAAGTCCCATACCAGGGGGCAAAGTCGAACAAACCTCCGGTGGAACGTAGACTATTCGAAGCTGAAAAACTCTTGGATGAAGAAGAGAAGATGCGTTCAAATTCTTGGAAAGAAGAGGACAGAATGACAAATGATTTTGACTCTGATGGAGTGTCATCTATAAATTTGAATTGCAATGTTGTCTCTGTACTCCCTCACGAGTTTAATCAGGAAACTGAAGTAGAAGACTGTGAAGAGGCTGATATCGAAGAAATGGCAAAACACAAACCCGTGTGTTACTATGTGCTGAATAACGGTGCAGTAGAAGAACAGAATGCTTTCTTCGAAAGGCCTGATGAGGGTATGCGAAATCATTTGAAGCCACTCTATATCAGGGCTAAGATTGAGAACGTGGGCATAAATAAAGTCCTAGTTGATGGGGGAGCAGCAGTGAACCTAATGCCTCAATACATGCTAAAAAGAATTGGTATGTTCGATACGGATATAAGGCCACATAATATGGTTTTATCTAACTACGAAGGTAAAATAGGACAAACTCTGGGAGTTGTTCAAGTCAATTTGACAGTAGGCTCAGTTACCAGGCCAACCATGTTCATGGTTATACCAGCAAATGCAAACTACAACCTTTTGCTTGGTAGGGAATGGATTCATGGAGTAGCGGCTGTGCCCTCAACAATGCATCAGAGGGTGACAATTCGGAGAGAAGATGGTATAGTGGAGAATATCGAAGGTGATCAGAGTTACTACATGGCTGAGGTCAACCAGGTGAACAAAAACAACTTCGACAGGAACTTGGCAAACATAGGCCCTTGTCATGCTGCTGAAGAGATGTATACCCCAAACATAAATGCAATGTACTATTTGACTTTACACCCAAATGGATTCCAATGGGATAGGGAGATCATGGATGGTCCACCAGATCCAGCACCATTGGAGAATTATCCAGCAGTACGGCCAACGGGCTGGGACGATGACATTAATCATGTCTGAGTCTGCATTCTTCGAAAAGATTTCGGCCTATGTGGCCGAGAACAAAAGAAAAACGGCTCTCGAAGCCGAACTATCAAGTACAAAGATAGATACAGTTCTAACCAAAGAAGGAATATCAGAATTGGAAATACGTACGAGTTTCGAACTCCCTGAAGATACGGTTCCAGTTGAAGAGATCATAGGAGAAGAACCAAGTCAAAGGTTAGATGCAATATACGACGAAGAACCTTTGGGATTCGAAAAAGACCCGATGGCGTCGAACATAAAGATGTTGGCCCAAGATCCACTTGAAGAAGTCAATCTGGGAGACAATGATCAAAAGAGAATAACATATATCAGCGCGAAACTAGAACCAGAATTGAAAGCAACGGTCATCAAAATGTTGAAAGACAATAGAGATTGTTTTGCTTGGGATTATGATGAGATGCCTGGTCTCGAAAGAGACTTAGTCGAATTGAAGTTACCAATAAAAGAAGGGAAGAAGCCAATAAAGCAAACTCCCAGAAGATTCGCGCCAGAGATTCACTCGAAGATTAAAGCAGAGGTCGAAAGACTCTTACGGTGCAAATTTATCCGAACTACAAGGTATGTTGAGTGGATTGCTAATATAGTACCTGTAATTAAAAAGAATGGCTCATTAAGAGTATGCATAGACTTTCGTGACCTTAATGCAGCTACTCCGAAAGACGAGTATCCCATGCCTATAGTAGAAATGCTAGTAGACTCAGCCGCAGGTTTTGAGTATTTGAGCATGTTGGATGGATATTCGGGATACAATCAAATTTTTATAGCAGAAGATGATGTATCCAAGACAGCATTTCGTTGCCCAGGAGCAATAGGCACTTACGAATGGGTTGTGATGCCTTTTGGTTTAAAAAACGCAGGGGCAACTTATCAAAGAGCAATGAATTCTATATTTCACGACTTCATAGAAACATTCATGCAAGTGTATATAGATGACATTGTGGTAAAATCTACCTCGGGTATGAGTCATCTCGATCATCTGAGCCAATCATTCGAAAGAATGAGGAAATATGGCTTGAAGATGAACCCCCTTAAATGTGCTTTCTTTGTGCAGGCAGGCGATTTCTTGGGTTTCGTAGTCCACAAAAAAGGGATAGAAATCAACCAAAACAAGACAAAAGCCATTATGGAGACCAAGTCTCCCTCCACGAAGAAAGAATTACAATCATTGTTGGGTAAGATAAATTTCTTAAGAAGATTTATCTCTAACTTAAGTGGACGCACGCAAGCTTTCTCACCTCTACTTCGGCTTAAGCAAGGAAAATTCGAATGGCGTGCTGAACATCAAGAAGCTTTCGATCAGATAAAGCAATACTTGACTTGTCCACCAATTCTATCTTCCCCAAATGGGAAGAAGCACATGCGCCTATATATTTCAGCATCAGATAAAACAATAGGCAGCATGCTTGCCCAGGAGGATGAGAATGGCATCGAAAGAGCCATTTATTACTTAAGTAGAGTACTCAATGATGCAGAGACTAGATATTCTGATATAGAAAAACTCTGCCTTTGTTTGTATTTCTCCTGTATCAAACTTAAGTATTATATAAAGCCAGTTGATGTTTACGTTTCATCTCATTATGATGTTATTAAACATATGTTATCTAAGCCAATACTACATAGTCGAATTGGCAAATGGGCTTTAGCCCTTACTGAATATTCATTAATATTTCAGCCTCTCAAGGCAATGAAAGGTCAGATTGTGTCAGACTTCATTGTCGACCATGCGGTGGTTGAGAATCATCAGCATTGTGTAGATTTGAAACCTTGGAAGTTATATTTCGATGGTTCAACGCATAGAGAGGGAACTGGTATTGGAATGTTGATAATTTCTCCTGATGGAATTCCAACAAAGCTCAAGTATAAAATCGAAGGTCCATTATGCTCCAATAATGAAGCTGAATACGAGGCTTTAATTGCTGGACTTGAGGCTTTGTTAGAATTGGGGGCAACCAGAGTCGAAATTAAAGGAGACTCCGAATTGGTCATCAAACAATTGACAAAGGAGTACAAGTGCATCAAAGAGAATTTGATCATGTATTTTATCATCGCAAATAGGTTGCTCAAGAAATTCGAATACGTGGAATTAAAACATGTACCAAGGGTGAATAACCAGGAAGCAAACGACTTGGCTCAATTAGCTTCGGGATATAAAGTATCAAAAGAAAAGTTGGAAGAGTTGATTGAAGTAAGAGGAAGAGCAATGTTTACTAAACTTTCGCCAAGTGATCTGGAAGATTCACAATTGGGTTATGCCAATAAAGAACAATTCGAGGTACTAAATATAGATTCATTGGCTGACACAGATTGGAGGAATCCAATTATTAACTATCTGAAAAATCCTTCGACGGATACAGACAGAAAAATCAAGTATAGAGCCCTGTCATATTTTCTGATGGGAAACGAATTGTTCAAGAAAACTCCTGAAGGGGTATTGTTGAAATGCTTGGGAGAAGCAGAAGCATGCTTGGCTCTGTCGAACGTACATAGTGGGGCTGAAGGATAGAAAAACACTTAGAAAGGGGGGGATTGAATAAGTGTGACTTTAAATCTTGGACGATAAAAATAAATTGCACAATTATTTTTATCCTGGTTCGCTGTTAACGAAGCTACTCCAGTCCACCCCCGCAGAGATGATTTACCTCAACCTGAGGATTTAATCCACTAATCGCACGGATTACAATGGTTTTCCACTTAGTCCGTAACTAAGTCTTCCAGAGTCTTCTGATCACACACTGATCACTCCAGGAACAACTGCTTAGATACCCTCTAAGACTTTTCTAGAGTCTACTGATCAACACGATCACTCTAGGCTTAGTTCACTCCTAAGACTTCCCTAGAGTATTCTGATCAACACGATCACTCTAGTTACAAACTGCTCAGCCAACTGCTAAGACTTCCTAGAGTATACTGATCACACGATCACTCTAGTTCCTTACAACTTAATGTAATCTATTCAAGAGTTTACAAATGCTTCTTAAAAGCTATAATCACAAACTGTGATATTTCTCTTATCGTTTAAGCTTAATCTCACTAAGATATTACAACAGCAATGTAGTGAGTTGATGAAGATTCTGAGCTTTGATTGAATAGCGTTTCAGCAAGTTTATTTTCGTTCAGAGTTGTTAAGAATTGGTAACCTTGCTTCTCATCAGAACTTCATATTTATAGGCGTTGAGAAGATGACCGTTGAATGCATTTAATGCTTTGCGTGTTCCGTACAGCATCGCATTTAATGTTATACGCTTTTGTCAACTACCTCGAGCCTTGTTCACGCTGTGTCTACTGACGTTGCCTTTAGTAGCTTTAACGTTCCTTTTGTCAGTCAGCGTAGTCTGCCACGTGTACTTCCTTCTGATCTGATGTTTGTGAATACAACGTTTGAATATCATCAGAGTCAAAACAGCTTGGTGCATAGCATCTTCTGATCTTCTGACCTTGAAGTGCTTCTGAGCGTGATACCATCTTCTGATCTTCAGTGCTTCTGATCTCATGTTCTTCTGATGCTTCCATAGACCCATGTTCTGATTCTGCTTCGACCATCTTCTGATGTCTTGCCAGACCATGTTCTGATGTTGCATGCTGAACCATTTGAGACACAACTTCTGAGCGCTGAATTATGCGTACTCTTTATATATATTTCCTGAAAGGGAAATTGCATTGGATTAGAGTACCATATTATCTTAAGCAAAATTCATATTATTGTTATCATCAAAACTAAGATAATTGATAAGAACAAATCTTGTTCTAACAATCTCCCCCTTTTTGATGATGACAAAAACATATATAAATGATATGAATTTGCGATCAGAAAGAGTAGACGGCAAAAGACAAATTACACAGCTATAGCATAAGCATATGAATATGTCTCCCCCTGAGATTAACAATCTCCCCCTGAGATAAATAATCTCCCCCTGAAATAAATACTCGAAGAACTTTGATAAAAGACTTCCCTGATTATTTCGGTAGAGACGATCATATAAGCTTCTGCCTTCAGAGAATTCATAGCTTCTGACTTCTGCTTCCATTGGACAGCTTCAGAACTTGAATTTCTTTAGATCCTTAGAACACTCACAGCTTCTGATTCCTGCTTCCATCGTGGACAGCTTCAGAACTTGAATTTCTTTGATCTTCAGAACATTCACAGCTTCTGACTTCAGCTTCCATTCAGGACAGCTTCAGAACTTGAATTTCTTTGATCTTCAGAACATTCACAGCTTTTGATTTCTGCTTCCATTCAGGACAGCTTCAGAACTTTGAATGTCTACCAACATCACTTCATGCTAGATTTGTATCAGAACATTGTTGAATGTACCAGAGCATCATCAGAGCATCTCTACATCCTGAAATGTTACAGAACAAAAAAACTAAACGACAAAAGTCAGCATGAACGAGTTAGAACATAAAATGTATGTTTGAACACATTATATGTATCAGAGCCATATAGGCTGAAATAATGTATCAGAGCAAATAATGTATCAGAGCCATAACATTATATGTATCAGAGCAAATAGAATTTTGTCAGAACAGGATAGACAATGATATTCAAATTCTATTATCAGTGCTTCTGATTCATTCTTCTTTCTTGCTTCTGATCTCTGAAGCTTGACAGCACTCAGCTTGCTTCAGTTTCCAAGAGCTTATTCCTTTTACAGAATAACGCTTCTTATGGTTTTGCTTCTAGTGTTTGCTTCTGAAGATTCACTTCACTTCTCTGTACCTGCAAAACACTTAAACCATATAGAACTTGCAGTTCTTGTTAGTGGATGTGTGGGAGCCTCTTTACCCAGCAACTGATAGATTTAATCAAATCATTTATCATTTATCTTCTCCCCCTTTTTGTCATAACATCAAAAAGAATATTTAAAAAGATTCAGATGCATAAAAAAAACGACAAAAGAAAACATTTACTGGAATGTAAAACACAAAGAAAAAAACTTTTAAAAGGAAAACAAAGAGATAGGAAACCAAAAAACCATTTTGAAGAGTATTTAAAAGAAAATAAAATGAAACGAATGATGAAAAGCATTTAATGTTACGTGACGTGAGGAGAGATAATAAAGACAAATGAGGTGACTAGCACAGTTACCTATGGTCGGTGTCCCTTCAACTGCACGCACGTTTATCCATGAATAGTAACGACAGGTTTACCATCCCGAGATAAAACGTAACAGCTGTTTTGCTTTAAAAGAGGTTCTGAATCAACTTAGACAATGAAACGTTAGTAATAACCGAATCATAATTTCTAAAAGATTTCAATCAGAACTTCTGATAAAAAAAATAATCCATTTTCATTTCAGAAGATACTCATACATAAGAACTTCTCATCTTCTCATTCTGGGCATAAATCCATACTGATGTTCTTCAGAATAAACTTAAACCTATCTTCAGCCAGGGGTTTTGTAAAGATATCAGCCCATTGATGGTCTGTATCAACAAAGTTTAAAGATATGACACCCTTCTGAACATAGTCCCTTATGAAATGATGTTTAATCTCAATATGTTTAGCTTTTGAATGAAGAATAGGATTCTTAGATAAACATATAGCAGAAGTATTATCACAGAATATAGGAATGTTACTCTCAAATATCTGATAATCTTCTAACTGACTCTTCATCCAGAGCATCTGTGTACTACAACCAGCAGCAGCTACATATTCTGCTTCTGTCGTTGATAGAGCAATAGTTGCTTGCTTCTTGCTGTACCAGGAGATCAAATGACTTCCAAGAAATTGGCAACTTCCTGAAGTACTTTTTCTTTCAATTCTGTCTCCAGCATAGTCAGCATCGCAGAATCCTACCAAGTTGTATTCTTTAGATTTTCTGTAAACTAAGCCAACATTAGTAGTACCTTTCAGATACCTTAGAATTCTCTTAACAGCAGTTAAATGAGATTCTCTAGGATCTGATTGGAATCTAGCACACAAACAAACACTGAACAGAATGTCAGGTCTAGAAGCAGTCAAATATAGAAGAGATCCAATCATACCTCTGTATAACTTCTGATCTACCTTCTTACTTACCTCATCCTTACCTAGGATGCATGTTGGATGCATAGGAGTTTTGGCTTCTTTGCAGTCCAGAAGATTAAACTTCTTCAGAAGTTCCTTCACATACTTGGTTTGATGAACATATGTTCCTTCTGATGTTTGATTTATTTGTATTCCAAGGAAATACTTGAGTTCTCCCATCATGCTCATTTCAAACTCAGCCTGCATAGACTTAGCAAACTCCTTTCCAAGTGTAGCATTAGATGTTCCAAAAATAATATCATCTACATATATTTGACAGATTAAAATATCCTTTTCAAAGGTTTTACAAAAGAGAGTAGTGTCCACTTTTCCTCTAGTGAAACCATTTTCCAGAAGAAAAGAACTTAAGCGTTCATACCAAGCTCTGGGAGCCTGTTTCAATCCATACAATGATTTCTTTAGTTTAAAAACATGATTAGGAGACACAGAGTCTTCAAAACCAGGAGGTTGATGGACATAAACTTCTTCATCTATATAACCATTTAAGAAGGCACTCTTAACATCCATTTGATAGAGAGTGATGTTATGTTGAGTGGCAAAAGAAATTAATAGACGAATAGATTCTAACCTGGCCACTGGTGCAAAGGTTTCTGTATAGTCAATCCCTTCTTGCTGACTATAACCCTGAGCCACCAATCTGGCTTTGTTTCTTACCACTTCACCTTTCTCACTGAGCTTGTTTCTGAAGACCCATTTTGTACCAATTATATTGAATCCATCTGGTCTAGGAACAAGATCCCAAACATCATTCCTTGTAAACTGATTCAGTTCTTCTTGCATAGCAATTATCCAGTCTGGATCTTCTAGAGCATGATCAACAGAAGTTGGCTCGATCAAGGATACAAGACCTAATTGACAGTCTGCATTGTTCTTAAGGAATGCTCTTGTTCTGATTGGATCATCCTTCTTTCCAAGAATGACATCTTCTGAATGACCAGAGATGAGTCTGGATGATCTTCTGACAGATGGTTCTTCAGACATACTTAGATCCTCCAGAGAAGCTGATACTTGATCTTCCGATTCTTTGCTTCTGAGAAGCTCTGCTTCTGATGCGTTGCTTCTTGGCTCAACAACTTCTGATATGTCAATATCATAACCTGCAAAATTATCAACCTGCTTTGGTTTTTCAGAACCAAGCTTATCATCAAACCTGATATTGATTGATTCTTCTACAACCAATGTTTCAGTATTGTATACTCTGTAGCCTTTTGAGCGTTCAGAATATCCAAGAAGGAAACACTTCTGTGCTTTGGAATCAAACTTACCAAGATGATCTTTAGTGTTCAGAATAAAGCATACACATCCAAAAGGATGGAAATATGAAATGTTGGGCTTTCTATTCTTCCACAATTCATAGGGAGTCTTATTTAGAATAGGTCTGATAGAGATTCTATTCTGAATATAGCATGCAGTGTTTATTGCTTCTGCCCAGAAATGCTTAGCCATATTGGTTTCATTGATCATGGTTCTGGCCATTTCTTGCAGAGTCCTATTCTTTCGTTCTACAACCCCATTTTGCTGTGGAGTTCTAGGACAAGAGAAATCATGGGCAATACCATTTTCTTTGAAGAACTCTTCAAAGGATCTGTTCTCAAATTCACCACCATGATCACTTCTGACCTTTATGATTTTACACTCTTTTTCAGACTGAATCTGAATGCAGAAATCAAAGAACACTGAATGAGTCTCATCCTTGTGTTTCAAGAATTTTACCCATGTCCAGCGACTATAATCATCTACGATGACTAATCCATATTTCTTTCCTCTGACAGATGCTGTTTTGACTGGGCCAAACAGATCAATGTGCAAGAGTTCTAATGGCCTTGAGGTAGAAACAACATTCTTAGACTTGAATGCAGGTTTGGAGAACTTGCCCTTCTGACATGCTTCACAAAGAGCATCTGATTTGAATTTCAGATTAGGGAGTCCTCTGACAAGATTCAGTTTGTTAATCTGAGAAATTTTTCTCAAACTAGCATGACCTAATCTTCTGTGCCAGACCCACTGCTCTTCAGAAACAGACATAAGACAAGTCACCTTCTGACTCATAAGATCTTGCAGATCTGTCTTATAAATGTTATTCTTCCTCTTGCCTGTAAATAGGATTGAGCCATCCTTCTGATTTACAGCCTTGCAAGACTTTTGATTGAAGATTATATCATAACCATTGTCACTTAATTGACTGATAGATAAGAGGTTATGAGTTAAACCTTCTACAAGAAGTACATTAGAAATGGAAGGAGAGTTACCAGACTTTATAGTTCCAGAGCCAATTATCTTGCCCTTCTGATCTCCTCCAAACTTGACTTCTCCTCCAGACTTAAGCACCAGGTCTTGGAACATAGACCTTCTTCCTGTCATGTGTCGTGAGCATCCAGAGTCCAGCTACCATGACATGTTGTGCTTTGTCCTTCTTGCAGCCAAGGATATCTGCAATAGGAATAATCTTATCCTTAGGTACCCACATTTTCTTGGGTCCTTTCTTGTTAGATTTTCTCAAGTTCTGATTGAGCTTGGGTTTGACATTATAAGCAATAGGAGGAACAGCATGATAATTTTTAATATGAGTTTCATGATATTTCCTAGGTTGTGTCACATGCTTCTTGGTGTGTGTTATGTGAAAACTTTGTGCATGTGAAGTGTGCCTAATATCATGAGAGTGGCCATACTTGAACTGATCATACAATGGCTTGTATGTGAGTTTCATTTCATCAACAGGTTCAAGTTTGTATGGGGTTTCACCCTCATAACCAATGCCAACTCTTTTGTTTCCAGATACGGCATATATCATAGAAGCTAGCTGACTTCTGCCAATACTTCTAGATAAGAACTTCCTGAAACTTAAATCATATTCTTTCAGAATATGGTTTAGACTAGGAGTGGATTTTTCTGAATTAGAAGGAGATCCAACATCATTGGATAATTTTAAAAGTTTATCTTTCAATTCAGAATTTTCCAATTCAAGCCTCTTTGTTTCAAATTCAAATAGCTTTTTCAGCTTCTTGTATTTGAGACTAATCTGAGACTTGAGTTCCAGAAGTTCAGTTAGACCGGAAACTAACTCATCTCTAGTAAGTTCAGAAAATACCTCTTCAGAATCTGATTCTGATGTAGATTCTGATTCGTCATCTTCTGTCGCCATCAGCGCACAGTTGGCCTGCTCATCTTCTGAATCATCTTCTGACTCATCCCAGGTTGCCATAAGACCTTTCTTCTTATGAAACTTTTTCTTGGGACTTTCCTTCTGAAGATTTGGACATTCATTCTTGTAGTGTCCAGGCTCATTGCATTCATAGCACATGACCTTCTTTTTGTCAAATCTTCTTTCATCAGAAGATTCTCCACGTTCAAATTTCCTTGAACTTCTGAAGCCTCTGAACTTCCTTTGCTTGGTCTTCCAGAGTTGATTTAGCCTTCTGGAAATCATGGACAGTTCATCTTCTTCTTCAGATTCTGATTCTTCAGGATCTTCTTCTCTAGCCTGAAAAGCGTTAGTGCATTTCTTGATATTTGATTTTAATGCAATAGACTTACCTTTCTTTTGAGGCTCATTTGCGTCCAGCTCTATTTCATGACTTCTCAAGGCACTGATAAGCTCTTCCAGAGAAACTTCATTCAGATTCTTCGCAATCTTGAATGCAGTCACCATCGGACCCCATCTTCTGGGTAAGCTTCTGATGATCTTCTTTACATGATCAGCCTTGGTGTATCCTTTGTCAAGAACTCTCAATCCAGCAGTAAGAGTTTGAAATCTTGAAAACATCTTTTCAATGTCTTCATCATCCTCCATCTTGAAGGCTTCATACTTCTGGATTAAAGCTAGAGCTTTAGTCTCCTTGACTTGAGCATTTCCTTCATGAGTCATTTTCAAGGACTCATATATGTCATAGGCCGTTTCCCTGTTAGATATCTTCTCATACTCAGCATGAGAGATAGCATTCAGCAAAACAGTTCTACATTTATGATGATTCCTGAAAAGCTTCTTCTGATCATCATTCATTTCTTGCCTTGACAGCTTTACGCCACTGGCATTTACTGGATGTTTGTAACCATCCATCAGAAGATCCCATAGATCACCATCTAGACCCAGAAAGTAACTTTCCAGTTTATCTTTCCAGTATTCAAAGTTTTCACCATCAAATACCGGCGGTCTAGTATAACCATTGTTACCGTTGTATTGCTCAGCAGAGCCAGATGTAGATGCAGGTGTAGGTGTAGACTTTTCACTTTCATCAACCATCTTTTACTGAAGCGTTTTTCTCTTCCTGAATCTTTTCTAAACACGGTTAAGTGCTTGCACCTTAGAACCGGCGCTCTGATACCAATTGAAGGATAGAAAAACACTTAGAAAGGGGGGGATTGAATAAGTGTGACTTTAAATCTTGGACGATAAAAATAAATTGCACAATTATTTTTATCCTGGTTCGCTGTTAACGAAGCTACTCCAGTCCACCCCCGCAGAGATGATTTACCTCAACCTGAGGATTTAATCCACTAATCGCACGGATTACAATGGTTTTCCACTTAGTCCGCAACTAAGTCTTCCAGAGTCTTCTGATCACACACTGATCACTCCAGGAACAACTGCTTAGATACCCTCTAAGACTTTTCTAGAGTCTACTGATCAACACGATCACTCTAGGCTTAGTTCACTCCTAAGACTTCCCTAGAGTATTCTGATCAACACGATCACTCTAGTTACAAACTGCTCAGCCAACTGCTAAGACTTCCTAGAGTATACTGATCACACGATCACTCTAGTTCCTTACAACTTAATGTAATCTATTCAAGAGTTTACAAATGCTTCTTAAAAGCTATAATCACAAACTGTGATATTTCTCTTATCGTTTAAGCTTAATCTCACTAAGATATTACAACAGCAATGTAGTGAGTTGATGAAGATTCTGAGCTTTGATTGAATAGCGTTTCAGCAAGTTTATTTTCGTTCAGAGTTGTTAAGAATTGGTAACCTTGCTTCTCATCAGAACTTCATATTTATAGGCGTTGAGAAGATGACCGTTGAATGCATTTAATGCTTTGCGTGTTCCGTACAGCATCGCATTTAATGTTATACGCTTTTGTCAACTACCTCGAGCCTTGTTCACGCTGTGTCTACTGACGTTGCCTTTAGTAGCTTTAACGTTCCTTTTGTCAGTCAGCGTAGTCTGCCACGTGTACTTCCTTCTGATCTGATGTTTGTGAATACAACGTTTGAATATCATCAGAGTCAAAACAGCTTGGTGCATAGCATCTTCTGATCTTCTGACCTTGAAGTGCTTCTGAGCGTGATACCATCTTCTGATCTTCAGTGCTTCTGATCTCATGTTCTTCTGATGCTTCCATAGACCCATGTTCTGATTCTGCTTCGACCATCTTCTGATGTCTTGCCAGACCATGTTCTGATGTTGCATGCTGAACCATTTGAGACACAACTTCTGAGCGCTGAATTATGCGTACTCTTTATATATATTTCCTGAAAGTGAAATTGCATTGGATTAGAGTACCATATTATCTTAAGCAAAATTCATATTATTGTTATCATCAAAACTAAGATAATTGATAAGAACAAATCTTGTTCTAACAGGGGCATGTGGTGCACATCAAGCAGGGCACAAAATGAAATGGCTCTTGTTTCGTTATGGGATGTATTGGCCTTCGATGCTAAAGGATTGCATAGAGTTCGCGAAAGGGTGCCAAGAGTGCCAAGAACATGCAGGTATCCAACACGCTCCAGCAAACGAACTAAGTACAATAGTAAAACCATGGCCTTTCAGGGGATGGGAACTAGATTTGATTGGAGAAATTCACCCCAAGTCATCCAAAGGGCAAAGATACATTTTGGTAGGAATAGACTATTTCACAAAATGGGTCGAAGCAATACCACTAGCAAATGTGGATCAAGAGGCGGTGATTGAGTTTATTCAGAAACACATTATATATAGGTTTGGAATCCCAGAAAGTATAACAACTGATCAGGGATCAGTCTTTACTGGACGAAAAATGCAAGATTTTGCCAGAGAAATAGGTTTCAAGTTATTTACTTCTACACCTTATTACGCCCAAGCAAATGGACAGGTTGAAGCAGCAAACAAAATAATAATTGGCCTTATCAAGAAGCATGTAGGAAAGAGACCCAAGAATTGGCATAAGACTTTAGATCAAACACTTTGGGCTTGTCGAACATCTCCAAAAGAAGCTACGAATACAACCCCTTTTCAGTTGACGTTTGGACATGACGCAGTACTTCCAATTGAGATATGTTTGCAATCAGTAAGGATACAAAGACAAGCAGACATTCCTCCCAACGTATACTGGGAGTTAATGATGAATGAGTTAGTAGATTTGGACGAAGACAGACTTCGAGCACTGGAAATGATAAAAAGGCAAAAGGAAAGAGTGTCCAGAGCTTATAATAAAAAGGTGAAAGGTAAAACTTTTGTTAATAATGACTTAGTCTGGAAAGTTATTTTACCTATAGATCGAAAGAATCAGGCACTTGGTAAATGGTCCCCACATTGGGAAGGACCCTTTCGAATCTTAAAAGTATTCTCGAACAATGCTTACGAAATTGAAGAATTAGCAGAAGATCATAGGATCTTGAGAGTAAACGGGAAATATTTGAAGAGATATAAACCTAGCATGCATGAAGTAAAGATTGCAAAGACGTAGATACTCAGGGTACTACGAAAAGCCAAAATGGTCAGGCATGTGTCAAAAATATACTTCACATTGATCTTAATGGCTTCACAATCAGAAAGAATTATGGAAAGAAAAATCAAAGAAGACACCAAAATATTCTTTTCATTTCAAGCGTAGAAGTACATTCATTACAAAAAGATCCAAAGAATAGGATCTGAGGTTACAAAAAGAAAGGAAGGCATATATATATAAAAATATTAAACCTAAGGTAAAAACTTGCTAGTCAATCCTTTGGTTTAAATTGTCCAAAGACAACACAGGAGAAGGTTCAGCCTCGAACATATCTCTGGCTCCAGAATCACGCATCCTTCTCACTACGCCTTTCTTAAGAAAAATGTAACTAAGGAGTCTCCCGTAGGGAAGACAAGTCACACACCCTCGACGGTCAACACCGGCAGAGACAGCTTTAACAAGTCCCTTGAAGATCATCAAAGGGATGTTAATTTTCCTCCCTCGAAGACCACAGAGGATGAACTCCAAGTCTTCAACCATGATGTTGTTTTCGTCAGTCCGCCGAGGTTGGAAGTTCCCCACGAGCATCTGGTGCCAGATCCTGATGACTTTGGCACAGAAGCGATCATTGTCCATAAGAGTTCTCAGCATGAGATGAGTAGTCATGCTGAAACTGTTGTCATCAAAAGTTTCACCAGAGTTATTGCATTTTATCAGATTGGCAATAGTGGTGGGAGTAATGCTGAGACGAGCGTGTCGAATTACAGAATCAATGGTGGTCCTACCTTCAGGATCTATGCGTAAAGACGCATTCATCCAGAATTCTGCCACCATGTTGGGGTAAATAGCACCCTCCAGGACTTCCTCAAAGTAGAAGTTTAGTTCCTGGTTAACAAACAGGGTTTCGATGGTGATGAAATGGCGAACAAGTTCATCCTCAGAGAGTCTGAACTCGCCTCTAATGAGGGCTTTGATGTCGTTAAAGAAGAGAGGCTCAGCCATTGTAAGGTAAGAAAGTTGTTCTGAAAGAGAAGTTGTGTGTTTTCTTTTTTCTGTGTTTGGTTTGGAGAGAAAACGCATGAATGAGAAATGAAGTTGATATTGGACCCTTTATATAGAAGGGGAATACTGAAGGGTGGGTTTTAATTGCTAATGAGTGATTGGACTGCGGTTGGTTTTCCAAAGAAAGAAGTTATGGCTTCCGCCGTTTCCCGCCCTTGGAAGTTGAGAAGTAATCATTAAACTGATGCACGCACGTCTTAAAACCGACGTTTTGGAGAAAGTGACGTCACTTTTAATAATGATTATGGCTAGAAGAAGTGGAAACGTCAAGTCTAGAGGCAAGAGTGCTGCGAAGGATGTTCAGGTTCTACATGTTGCATTTAATAAAAGCACTGTAGGAAATCTAAAGATATATCTTGACAAGAAATTGAAAGATTTGCTAAATCAACACTGGCAAATATGATAGAGATAAATGGGAGGCAAGCGTACAAATATTATATGTCTACAGTGGTCTCGATTACAAAATAAAGGTGCAATAAGTAACAAGATCGAAAACATCTAGTTGAAATCCTCAGGGAGATCCTTTTTGATCTTCAAATATTGAGTCTCCCATGAAGACATGCGAAGTTCAATTAGTGCCCGGTGTTTCTTCAACCTTTCGATTTCTGGCACTAACTTTTGTGCAGTCTCGAAATGTTTCATTCCTGACTGCACCACTTCGAGCAAGTCTTGTTGATTAGACTTTTGTAGGACTGCTTGACAACTTTCAGCCTCCTTTATCTTGCCCTCGAGTACTTTGATTTCTTGTTTCCAAGAGCCGATTTTCTTCTCATAATCATCAATGGCCTTCTGATTTTCTGAATGTTTGAGCCTGAGGGCCTCACCTTGTTTCGTTGCGTCCATAGCAGAATTCCATGAAGAGTCATGAGAGGCCTTTGTCTCAGATAGCTCTTTTTCGACATTTTGCCTTCGAAGGATGTTAGCTTGGAGTTGCTCGAGTAGAGAGCCCAGCAGAACAATTACCTCTGAAACTTCTGTGGAAACTTGAAGCAAATCTACTTTCTTTAGAAGTTAATTTAAGTTGTGGCTCTTAATAGGGTCCCGGTTGAGAACATCTACAAGATTGACCCCAAAGAATCTTTCTTTTATTTGTCGAAGAAGACTGGGAATATCTTCCTTGTCACTAGAGTCTGCAGTTACAGCTGGTGAGACATTAAGCTCCGGAGGCGAAGGAGTATTCACATTCATAATGGCCTTTAAGAAGCTGAGAGGATCAGTTTGCTTAAGTTGTTCAAGCTCTGAAGGAGTAAGCTTTGCAGGGGCAGGCGTCGAAGTCGTCTCAGGAATGGTTTTTGCGTCAAGAGTTGAAGTTCCATGAGAAACTGGTTTTTCAGGCTGAGAAATCTCTTCCATAGCATCTTTCTCCGACGCAGAATCTTCGTTGTCATGTGATTGCTGGTTCACATTGTCGCTACCTGAGAATGGATGATCCTCTTCCAAATTTTTGCCTTGACGGGTAGGTGGGGATTCGTCAGTAGAGTGGCTTTCTTCGACTGGTTCATTAGGCAATATGGTAGCAATTGGTCTAACGTCTTCAAAGACTGGCGAAAGAACACGAGTTTGATTTTGAGAGGTACCTATGTTAAACAGAGCAAAGTTAGTCATAAAAATAACCTCAGATGAGGAGTTTAGTTAACGAAAGTTAAAGTTTGACAACTACCATAAAGTTTGTCAACATCAATGGTGAGGCCAGGGTCTTTAAAACCGGAAGTAGCAGTGCCAGCATCATCCTGCAATAACAAGGTAAAATGTCAGTACAATTATTTAGTTAAAATCACAAGATAATATGTGGGACAAACCCAAAATACCTTGGGTGGAATATTGTCTGGACTTGAATTATGGCTTTCCACAACGAAAGCATTACTAGCAGCTTTCAAAGGAGACTCTTCAGAGGACGCTTTATCACCAGGAGAAACAGCTTTGGAAGGACTTGCCTTTTTCCCTTTTCTTGAAGGGGTAACAGCTTTGTGTTTTTTCTTCTGTCCTTGTCTAGTTTGAGGAGGGGATTTATCTTCGCCATCCGAACCAGTGGTCGAAGAAGCTTTACGCTTCGAACCCGTTGGGGGTTTCGAACTCTGGCAAGTGGAAAATGAGAAAGATGAGTACTAATCACAGATTGTACAAGATTGAGAGTATGAGATAAGTATGTACCGTGAGCTTCTTATCAGTGACGAGGGAGTCACTCCCACTTGGTTTATTGCTTTTAGATGTCTCAGAGTCTTTTGGGGCAGAAGCTTCCTTAATCTTCCTCCTTCGTGCGACAGCTGTAGTTGAGACTGAAATCAGTATATCAATAAAGAAAAGATAAGTCAGTCGAAAAGATTGTCTGAATCCAGACCTTCAGGTATTGGAGTCAGGACACGAACATGTTTAAGATCTATATGAAGATGTCCTTTGAAAGTATCCAAGGTATGCTTAGTCGGAACCACTCGTTCAGCGTGTTTTTTGGTACTCTCTTGAAGAATTTTGAGAGCATTCCCACACACGAACCAGTCTGGGAAAGGAGGACTTAGAGCCACACCAAAATCAGCACTTGGTAGTGGGGGGAATTTTGGAGGATTGAGTTTGAAAGCCACTTCATAACGTAGTTCTGGTCGAACATACGAGGGCAATTTCAACTTATTTAGTTTGGCGGAAAACTTTTCGCGCAAAGTAACTGCAGCCTCACGAACGGTCCGACTAAGATCATCAGGCCTATAGATAGTTTCAAAGAATTTTTGAAAAGCTTGGATTTCTTTAATATGAGTGGAAGTACCTTTTTGGAAGTTCTCCTGCACATTATTGAAAGCTGCAGTTAGTTCCTGAGCAAGGCTATCAGCATCAAAAATTTGAGAGCTATAATACTCTGTCCACCATTGATGAAAATCTGGTGTAGAGTAAAAAGAAGGTTCAAAAGGAATAGGAGAAAGATTGGTGACGTCAACGTATTTGTCGATTTTTTGTTCACATTCTTCTTCAGTCAAATACAAAGTGTGGAAACACATATG
The DNA here is from genome assembly GCF_029867415.1 of Vicia villosa. Lineage (NCBI taxonomy): Eukaryota > Viridiplantae > Streptophyta > Magnoliopsida > Fabales > Fabaceae > Vicia > Vicia villosa. The sequence goes on from NW_026705578.1 coordinate 47,750, forward strand.
GTTCCTTTTCTCATATAAGCACTTGGGTGTTATTTGAGTTAGCCCAAACTGTCTCGAGACCAAATTTGGTTGATAACACATGAGGATACATTGACCCTTTGATGGTCGAAGACGGTGGGAAAATAATCTTGGAGTCAGAAAGGCTTCCCAAATTTCCATAGATTCAGTTTGTTGATCCTGAGATGTTGGTGGAAATTTTCGAGTAAACCATTCAGGACCTATTGTTCTGTGTACAAATGGGGCCATAGAAGGATCGAACTGGTCACGCCGAGCAAACATCATCGAATACGCCAGGAAATGTTCATGAAGCTTTCCCATTTCCTCTTTTGGAGTTAGGTAAGCTAACCTGGTCCCCTCTATAGTTCGATTTTTGATTGTGTTGTCCTCCTCATTGACATCTCCTCGAAAGGGAAGATGAGTTTCGAATGTAGCATTAAGCCACAGTTGCAATAGCCAGAAAGGACCAGCGTAAAGTAAACTACCAGATTTGAAATTCTTGGTAAGGTTTGCAGCTTCACTAAGGTTTTCATAAAGAGACCCTAGAAGTAGTTGGCTGAGGTTGAGCTTTTTCCCAGCATGCAATTGATTAGCCATGCAAAGGTACCTTTTCGCAACTTGGATAGACCTTGAACAGAAGGCACATCGTGAAAGCCATAATGCTAGAAAAGCAATATGCTCTTCATCAGATACTGTCGCTTCAGTGGTAATATGATGCTTCTGGATGAATGCCGTATAAGTGACTTGCGAATCGTTAAAACCAATAGTGTCATTATCCATTTCATTGGGATCGAAGGTTTCACCAGTTGGTCGAAGTCCTGTAATAGCGGCCACGTCGAAAAGCGTGGGGGTAACCATTCCACATGGGAGATGGAAGGTGTTGTGAGAAGCATCCCAAAAATGAACTGCTGCTACTAACATGGGTTGGTTGTATTCTAAACCCGTTCTTGACAGTTGAATCAAATCGTATATTCCTAATGTTTTCCAGAAGGATCCTTTTTGTTTCTCTACCCTTTCTAGCCAGGCATAGTACAAGTCAGGATCTTTGGCTAAAGGGATTGACCTAAACACTTTTACAGAATTGGTCATATAGTTTAATTTAATTTTGGTTAAAGCTAAAGGGGTTGCGGTTGAAGTTTCCTCAATATTAGCAGATTTGTCTAAAGGAGAGCGACCGTCTTCATCTATCTTAACTTTGCTAACTAATGGTCTAGTCTTGTAGTAAGCAGGAAAAAATTTATTCATAGATTGGATACTTTCACTCGGTAACGGACCCATAAAGGCAAGAGTTTTTCCAGAGAGTTCAAAGGGAATGATTACCTGGGAAGCGTAAATAGCGCGTATTTCTTCAGTGTTAGGGTTTGGAACAAACTCTCGTTCCCCAGAACGTGTTGTTGATTGGAGCTTCAAAGCGGGTTGAAGAACATTTGAAGATGAAGCCATGGAGAAATTTTTGATTAAAAGAACAAGATTCTAAAAAGAGTGAAGATGTTTCAATTTTTTGGTGAAGAAGATGAATGAAAGGCGGTATAGAGACACAAGATCAAGTATTTAAAGGTTTAACGGAAACCTTTTTAAATCTTTTGGGTAAAGCCCGAGAGACACGTGGCGGCTGGTGATTTAATCCAACGGCGGTCGAATGAGTTAGCTTCACTCCTAGTATGTAGGAGTAATGATCAGGAAGTAAGGTTAAAACGTGGGAATGTAAGTTATGAGAAGACATCTTTGAAAATGACAAGACGTTTCGGAAACAGTGTTATCAGTGATTATGACGCTAGTCAGCAGTCTTGGAACTTTCAAGGATCATAAAAACGAAATCTTATAATGACAAGAAACGCCTATTTCTGTTGATTCTCGAAACAGGCATTTATTGGGGGCAATTTGTTAGCTGAAGATTTCGTTTTATATTGTTTGTCCTTCGAAGGAGTTAAGAATCGAAGGAAAGATGGTTACTGATGGCCATCCCTTAAAAAGTAAAAGAATGGCTACTGATGGTCATGCTTCGAAAAAATAAAGACTTCTAAGTTCGATGAAGATAAGTGAACGCTGAAAGATTAATGAAAGCATATGTCTTCGGGACTTAGACAAAATTCATAGAATATGTATTCAAGTATTACTACTTAGCGTGTTTTTTAGTAGTGTTTGTTTAATACACTGCCACGCGTCGAAGACGGACTCAGGCGGGAAGATTTGAAATTCGAAGACGGTTTCGTAACCGTTCAACAACAGATGGCTTCGCTGGAAGTTCTGATGAGAAACATGGCAGCAGATTAGTATAGGACCGTTAAGGTCGAAACTAGTATAAATAGGAGTCTTAATGTTAGGATTATGTGTGTTCATTTTGTACAAATCACTCACATATTTACTCAAGTATCAAGCGTTAAGAGAAAGAGTTCGCTGAGAAAATGTACGTATGACACCACCATTTTAATACATGTGTATTATCCTTTGCTTTTAAATATCTTTCAGAATTACTGCATTTCGTTTACTTCTTGCCATTTACGTTTCTGCATCTTTACTTTAATGTCATTTACTTTCGAATTACTTTCATGCTATTTACTTTCAAAGTCTTTTATATTTCTGCAGTTTAAGATTCTTTACGTTTCAATTGTCCTTTTAATTTTCTATGTTATGTCACTTCGTTGAAGTCACATTTATATGTAACAAAGTGATTGTCAAGACTATTTGTTCTGTTAATCGAACAACGCTTATTGAAGAAGACAAATAATGAATATGGTTCGAACAAACATTGATAACAATCTTCTTGACTATGTGTCCTAGGATCAATCTAGTCGATCCTGCAAGTAACCAAATCATATTTATTATAGTTTGGAAGACTAGCGGTTGTTTACCGGAAATCACCGTAAACACTGTGATAATACTTCAGCTATCTGTCTTTCAAAGAATCCTATTTTTTATTCTAAAGCTAAGCATATAGAAATTAAACATCACTTCATTAGGGACTACATTCAGAAAGGGATACTAAGTCTAAATTTCATTGATACAGACCATCAATGGGCTGATATCTTCATAGAACCTCTTTCTGAAGATAGATTCAATTTCATACTTAAAAGTATTGGTATGGAATCATGTCCAAAATATAGTTTTGTTAATTTTCTAAAATGCCTTTAGAACATCCCTTTTACTGAATTGAACTATCTGATTTATAACTTTCCATAAAATTAGAAGTGAAACCATTTAGAGACATCTGACCTAATTGGTTCAGAAGATCATTTTCTAAATTGGTTCAGAAGTTCATTACATAAAACTATTGTATCACGCTAACCTTAGGATATTAAACACGTGTTCAAATCTAAGGAAGGTCACGCGTGCAAGCTATTAAGGCACGAGTTCTTGGTAACTGTTGTATTAAAGTTTTACGTTTCCCCTAATATCATTAATCAGAATGCTTCTATCCTTTGAGTATTCCAATATTTTCTCATTATGTTTCTTAGGCATGCAAACTCATGCATTAATTGCATAAGGTTATACATTTGTGTTCTTCCTTCCTTCATTCCTTTATAAATATTCACATTCATCGCCATAATCTTTATCTCTTCCAAAACCTAATCTTTGTTGTTATTCTCAAAAATAAATCATTTTCTTCACGGCTTCCCAAACATCCCTCACCGTCCTCAAAGAGAAATTTCTCTGGCTAGCTCAGAGTAATGATTACTACGTTGATTGCTTCAGTAGACAAGGATGGGAAAAGTACAACATTCTTCTCCGTGGTCCCATCTTCATCAATTTGGTGAAAGAATTCTGGAAAAATGCTTCTGTCAGCAATGACAATTTAAGCATAACTTCGACCATTCATGGAATTCCCTTTATCCTAACTAAAGCATCCATCTCTGAAATCATTGGCTATCCAACCAATCCAAATGTTGCATGTTTAACATACTTTGATTATGTTAATGCATTTGGTATCCCAAATGATCTAAACAAGTCTACCCGACGTGTTCTAAATAATCCATTCTTTCTGTCTCCTACAAAAAGGGTATTGTTTTGCCTCGTCCTCCTCAACCTGTTGCCTCGTGGAAACTTTCATAAAATCTTGCATTCAAGAGATCATTTTCTCATCCACCGCCTTGAAAAGGGACGACCATTGAATCTTCCTGCCATCATCTTCGGTCATTTGAGAGAATCTCTCTTAGCTTTCAAATGCAATCATAACTTCTACATTCCCTACGGACGAGTCCTCTCTGCTCTATTCGAGTATGTAGGAGTCGTGGAAATCCTTCGCAACGCAGAATTTCCAAACAGCGACGAAGTCTTGTTTGCCGAACCTTGTGAAGCTTTTTCCTTCACTTGTGAAGACTTCGACATCAACTATTAGAAGTTTCCATGTTTTTTTGTTATTAGTGAATGTACTCTTTTCTTTTATCATTAATGAAAACCTTTCCTTGTTTCTGCATTTGTATATTGATATAAAGGGCGAACATAAACTATTTTGATACCATAATAGCTTACCTGAACTTAAAACCTTAAACATTTTATTCTTAGTATACTTATTAAGCACTGCATTGTTTACGCTTTTTGGATTATGACAAAAAGGGGGAGGATTAGTAAGTGAAATTTTGACTTGATAAAATTAACAATTTAAAGATGTATCTCAAAACAGTTACTAACAAATGTACAAAGAATTGTTGTACCGTTCTCTTTTTCTGAAAGTTGCAGGAAAATCATATGAAAATAATGTTCCGAAAAAGAATCATATAGATCTTCTAAATAAGTGCTCTGAAAAGAAATACAAGCAAATCTTCTGAAGAGATACGCAGAAAAGAAAAATATACTCAGGGAAGTTATCTTCTAAATTTTTTTCTTCTATGTATATATTTCAGGGGGAGACTATACATTTCAGGGGAAGATTATACATCTCAGCGAGAAATTGTCTTCTTATATACGAAATATCTGATCAGAACTTAAATGTTTTGTCATCATCAAAAAAGGGGAGATTGTTAGAACATAGTTTGGTTCTAATCATATCTTAGTGTTTTGACGATAACAAGTAAATAAATTTTGTATAAGTAAATATGATACTCTAATTAAATGTTTCTCATTTCAGAAAATGTTCTAATACAAGTGCCATCTGAACATGAACTTTATGTAAAGCTGAACAAACACTGAAAGGAAAAGCCGCTGAAGTTCTAATGTGTAGGTGTTTTCATGTTTGCTGCATTTGTGGTAAAACATACATGGGTGTTTAATGTCTTGACCAATGTCATGACATGCTTTATATGGTGTTATGCAGGCTGCATATGTTTAAGCTAATACAGGTTTTGTTAGTGAATGTCTTGAATGATGTCATGACATCCATGTTTGACAGCAGGAGCTGTTATGTTTTACTATTATGTTTCCTGAATTCTCTCAATCTACAAATTAGGAAACATTTTATTGTGTGCTGAATATTTCTCCTAGAAGATTTCGTTAACAACACATTCTGTAACAGCCTGATGACGTGTGAATTAGGTTAACTTGGTTAACCCTAATTTGTTTCTTGGAAAGCCTGAGGCCTAAGAGCTGCATATAAGAAGACTGCAATCCTAATTTGGAACACAGAGAGATTTGTTGATTGTGAATAACCGTAGTTCTGTGTCTGTGTGTTTAGTCTCTTGTTCTCCAAGCAATTGTCTTTTGATGATTGTATTGGAATAGGTTGTTTTTGTAATTTGTCACTATAAGCTTTTAAGCACGAGTGTGTGTCTCTTGATTGATGCTTTTAAGCAGATCAAGGTGTGTTTTGAAGTGCGTCTTCTCTCTTATTTGATTAATGTATGTTTGTAATCACTGCTGTGATTGAGGGGGACTGAGTGGAGATACTCAGGTCTAGGATTAGATTGGAATTACATTGGATAGGTCTTAAGTGAGGACTTGTAAATGGGGGAGTTTAACTCTGAATTAATACTGCTTATATTGGATTCCCTCCCTGGATTGGTAGCCCCCAGAGTATGTATTGTTGTATACCGAACTGGGTGAACAATTTGTTGTGTTCTTTACTATTTTTATGCACTTCTGTTTTAAAGTATTATTTTGTGTGATTGTGGATGTCAAAACATCCAGTACGACATCGCGTGTGAGTTACTAGAATTTTCAATTGGTATCAAAGCAGGCACACTTCCTGTTTACATCTGGGTGAGATCTAGGGACAACAAAATTGTGGTGCTATGGAGAAGGAATTGTTAGTGTTTGGGAATAGACCACCCATTTTGGATGGCTCTAACTATGACTACTGGAAACCTCGTATGGTAGCTGTCATAAAGTTTGTGGACAGCAAGGCCTGGAGAGCTGTGGAAAACGGATGGAAACATCCTGAGAAGGTAATGGAAGATGGAACCACTGTTCTAATTCCTGAAGAACAATGGAGCAAAACTGAGGAAGAGCTGGCTATGGGCAATTCCAAGGCACTAAATGCCTTGTTCAATGGAATTAACAAGAACATATTCAGACTTGTGCAACACTGTGATCTAGCTAAAGAAGTTTGGGATATTCTCAAAACAACTCATGAAGGCACGTCCAATGTGAAGATGTCTAAACTTCAAATGCTTACCACCAAGTTTGAAAATCTCAAGATGAAAGAGGATGAGACCATTCATGAGTTCTACATGAATATCCTTGAGATTGCAAATACCTCAGGAGCCTTAAGAGAAAAAATGTATGAAGAAAAGCTGGTAAGAAAGATCCTCAGATCACTACCTAATAGATTTGCTATGAAGGTGACGGCTATAGAAAAAGCTCGGGACATCAACAACATGAAGCTGGATGATCTCATTGGTTCTCTACAAACCTTTGAGATGAGTATTTGTGATTGTGTTGAAAAGAAGAACAAGAGCATAACTTTTGTTTCCAACATTGAAGATAATTCAAGAGAAAGTAATGGTGGAAGTGATGAAAATTTATCAGAAGCCATAACCATGTTTGGAAAACAATTCAACAGGTTCATTAAAAGGGGTGATCAGAAGTCCAAACCCAATGTCAAGAACACTTCCAATGACATCAATAAGACCTATGATCCCAGCAGAAGATTCAAAGCTGAATAGAAGCCCAATCAAGGTAAAGGGGTTCAGTTTCATGGATGTGAATGATATGGACACATTAGAGCTGAATGTCTCACCTACCTCAAAGAGCAAAAGAAAGGGCTTTCTGTCAATTGGTATGATGAAGACTCTAACAATGAGTTTGAAGAGGAAACTGTAAAACATGTCACAGTTCCAACAGGTGTCTATGCATCTGATGATGATTACAGTGATGATGAGCTAACCTTTGATGAGCTTGCTGCCTCATACAAGAAGTTGTGTATCAAGAATGCTGAAGTCTGTAAACAAGTGGAGAAGTAAAAGATAATCATAAAGGAATTGGAAACTGAGAATAATAAACATCTTGCAACCATAGACTCTCTCAATAGTGAAATGAGCATGTTGAACTACAAACTTGATCAAATGACTAAATCCTTCAGAATGCTGAATAATGGAACTGACACTCTGGAAGAAATTTTGGAGTTTGGGCAAGGAGCAGGAGATATGCATGGGGTAGGATTTGTGGCTAAAGCAGAATTCAATTCTGGAATCAGGAGATCAAAACCTGAAGCTTGCTTGATAAACCAGATGTCAGCACCAATGTCACAACATCAAGGAAACAAAAGAAGGAGCCATACAAAGAAGAAATTCCAAAGATGGAGGTGTCACCACTGTGGAAGATTTGGTCACATAAAGCCATTCTGTTTCAGACTAGTTGGATATCCAAACCAAACACATCAAGCCAAACGTAAACATGATACTCTTAATAGAAAGCAACAGTGGGTGGCTAAGAATATTGCTCTAGTAGAACACACTTCTCTAAGAATGCCTGCCAAGGAAGACTGGTACCTTGACAATGGTTGCTCAAATCACATTACTGGAAGAAAGAACTTATTAGTAGACATCAAACTTGAGGGAACCAATTATGTGACTCTTGGTGATGGAGAAATAAGAGAAGTCAAAGGTGTTGGCAAGTCAGGATGTCATGGTGTTCCTAATCTGAATAATGTCTCACTTGTACAAGGACTAGCTGCAAATCTTATAAGTATCAGCCAACTGTGTGATGAAGGGTTCAATGTCAGGTTCACTAAAGAAGAATGTATTGTCACAAATGGAAAAAATGAAGAAGTCATGAAGGGAGTCAGGTCTAAGAATAATTGTTACCAATGGGAGCCTAAAAACTCCAAGTTTCCTTCTACTTGTCCCGTGGCCAAAGAAAAAATTGATGGTAATCATCAAGAAAGAACTATCAAACTAGAGGTTCCCATTCCCAGAACAAAGAACCAGATTGAAGGAATGGATGAATCTGATGATGAGTCTTATGTTGAAGAACTCACCATTAGTGAACTTGCTGCTGGATATTCTAAGACGTGTCTAAAAAATGAAGGACTGTGTAAAAGATTGGCAGTGTATAAAAATGCTTATGCACTATTACAAGAAGAAATAATAAGTCTCATGACAAACATTGTTGATCTAGAGAGGAAACTGCGAAACACAAGATCAAACAATAAGAAAACAATGGGAAGTACTCAAGGCATAAATATCAGCAAGTCAGAGGTGAGAATCATTCCTAACAAGATGAAGAAAAAGAAGTCCAATCAAGAGCTTCAACATCCGGAAAAACACACACACCTATCTCAGTCAAGAGATGCCATCAATGTGGTAAGATAGGTCACTTAAGGTTCACATGTCCTGAAACTCATACACCTACTAGAAGAAAGACCCCTCAACAGAAAAATCTGGCCAAGATAAAGCCACCTCAGCGGAAGTCATGTGTTGACACTAAACACTAAAGTTGTGGCATAAATGAGGAGGAGGCTATAAGGAAAACAGGAAGCTCTAGAAGAAGGAAACCTAAGACAAGATGAAGGTTTAGAAAAGAAAAGTGCATTTCTTCTATAAGCAAGAACACCACAATAAAGAGCGAAGCTGTAGAAGAAGGTGAGACTACTATCTCAGTGGAATATGAAAATGTCAAAACAGATGTCTTAACATCAGAATATACTGAAAAATCAACGGTGTGCACTAAGATAAACGAAGCCTCTAGAATTGATAAATGCTCATCCTTCAATATCCAAAATGTTCTCCATAGGGAGATTATTATTACGAAACAAATCCCATAAGCTGTTAGAAGATCAAGGAAATCATCTGCAACTTCCTGGAGTGCTCACAACCTTGACCTAAAGAAAACAATGATGAATGCCCTTAATGACATCTGGACTAGAGATATGAAAAGAGAAGCCTATATGTTCAAGGCGAGTATTGTATGGAACATGGTCCCAAGGGAGCTATCTACTGGTCATCAATTTCATCTAAGAGAGGAGCCACTAGCAATAGACCAAGCATAAAAAATATGGATGGAAAGAGCAAGTGCTTCACAAATCAACTTGAGAAATCAAGAAAACAAGGAGAGCATGATTTTTCTTATCACAAATGAAGGTGTAAATCTGATGATGGGTATGATTCACACAAAAGGCTTAGACTGGTCTAAATTAAGTTGGATACAACAAGGTTTATCTAAGCATAATGTCAAGGAGGATGTCATAACTATGCCATGCAACATCATTGGACATCTCAACATCAAAGATTTTGTGGGGGACAAAAATATTACAATGAAGCAGACGACCACTGATCTAGATTTTGTTAATACTTTCACAAAGGGGTTAGATGTGAAGGTTTCGCCAGTTCACAAAAGGATTCTTCAGTTGCCATCTTTCTACAACAACTATCGTGTGATCTCAAATTGCTCTTGCCCCACAGATTATTTCTCAAAATTCACTCACTTCATTGAGATGTCTCAACAATCATCTTCCTTCTCTCCCAAAGAAGGGTCTTCTCTAAATGTGCATAACTCCACTACAAGCATTGAGGTAACTAATCCTAATAAGATTCTGAATGATGCACTTTTAACAATGGTGCATGTTTTGAAACCTAGGACTTTTCATGTAAGGAGACCTAAGAAATCTGGTCGTGCCAAGACCACAAAGTCTTCATCATCCACCCCTCATAGGGACTTAACCAAGGAGACTGAAGGTGCTCCTAAAGATGATGACAATGTACCCAACAATGTTCCTGACAATATCAATGACATTGATACTGAAGGCTGTAGTATTGATGCTGATAAAGGAGATGGTGGTACAAACGCGTCTAGTAAAGGTGTTAATGTTGTGGAAGTTAACAACATGTCTAATGATGGAACTAAGAAAGAAGCTCTTGATGCAACACAGTTCAAAAACTTGTGAAGCAAGTTAGGAGTCTGCATCTATGAGGAATCATAATTTTCTTTAAAAAAAAAAAGGGACTGCTTGCTTTGGCAACTTTTCTGGCCAAACAGGTGGAGTAGTAAATGTCACCCCAGAACAACAAGTATGTGTGATCAAAAAATTTGATGCTTATTTTGTGTTGATCTGATTGATATGATTGTGTGTAGTATAGCAGTTTATTTCTGTTATACTTGACAGCTGCTCATGTGGTATGGTTGTAGTGGTAGTATAGCCATGTTATGTGCTTTGATGATTGCTGTGTAGAAGTAGTAGTAGCAGTGGTTGATGTATGCATATTGATTGTAGTAGTAGTGTATGCTGGTTATGTGGTATGCTGTACTGTATTAGCTCTGATTGTGTATGATTGTTTGTTTTCTGCTGCAAGTGTTTCTCTGATATGGTGTGACAGGTTGTTTTAGCCAAAAATTTGCCAAAGGGGGAGATTATAGGTGTTTTCATGTTAGCTGCAGTTGTGGTAAAACATACCTGGGTGTTTAATGTCTTGACCAATGTCATGACATGCTTTATATGGTGTTATGCAGGCTGCATATGTTTAAGCTAATACAAGTTTTGTTAGTGAATGTCATGACCGATGTCATGACATCCATGTTTGATAGCAGGAGCTGTTATGTTTTACTATTATGTTTCCTGATTTCTCTCAATCTACAATTTAGGAAACATTTTATTGTGTGCTGAATATTTCTCCTAGACGATTTCGTTAACAGCACATTCTGTAACAACCTGATGACGTGTGAATTAGGTTAACTTGGTTAACCCTAATTTGTTTCTTAGAAAGCCCGAGGCCCAAGAGCTGCATATAAGAAGATTGCAATCCTAATTTGGAACGCAGAGAGATTTGTTAATTGTGAAGAACCATAGTTTTGTGTCTGTTTGTTTAGTCTCTTGTACTCCAAGCAATTGTCTTTTTATGATTGTATTGGAATAGGTTGTTTTTGTAATTTGTCACTCTAAGCTTTTAAGCACGAGTGTGTGTCTCTTGATTGAAGCTTTTAAGCAGATCAAGGTGTGTTTTGAAGTGCGTCTTCTCTCTTATTTGATTAATGTATGTTTGTAATCACTGCTGTGATTGAGGGGGACTGAGTGGAGATACTCAGGTCTAGGATTAGATTGGAATTACATTGGGTAGGTCTTAAGTGAGGAGTTGTAAACGAGGGAGTTTAACTCTGAATTAATACTGCTTATATTGGATTTCCTCCTTGGCTTGGTAGCCCCTAGAGTAGGTATTGTTGTATACCGAACTGGGTGAACAATTTGCCATTTTTTTTACTGTTTTTATGCACTTCTATTTAAAAGTATTATTCTGTGTGATTGTGGATGTCATAACATCCAGTACGACATCGCGTGTGAGTTACTAGAATTTTCATAATGAAGTAACTTCTGAATGCACCAACCACTGTAGACATACTCTATTAGAAGTTATATTCAAGTCAAAATAGAAGTTATGAATAGATGCAATATTCTGAATCAAGATAAGATGCCGTTAAAAACATAATGATTAAAAGACGGCTGAAGCACTCAAATGGAAAAATTCCCAAGGTTGATTGAAGAAGCAACGCACATGCAACTCGTTGGAGAAACAAAAATAAAAATCAAACACGCAAGCATTTAATGCTCTCTCCAAAGATCAATATAACAGACAAATACTTGAGGCTATAAATATAAGATCACTTGAAAAAGAAAATAGTGGAGTAACGACGAACATCATCAAAGCCAACGTGAACTCTTACGCTGCTGAAAATATTTTTACGTTAACATTCCGAGTTCATACTCCTTGTACAAAAACTTAGTGAAAAATCACATTTGTGATTAAAGCTTATTAGAAGCAATCTGAAACGCTATTATTTGAAGTTATTTTATAATTGTTCCTTGAGAGACTAGTTGGGTCAGATTTCTTAAGAGGGATAGGACTAGTTTGTCTTAGAGGTGTTAGTCACTTGCAGTTGGCTTTTGCATTGTATTGTTAGTAACAATAGTTAGTTGTTCATTTGTAATCAGTTTTGATTATAGTGGATTAAGTCCTTGATTGAGAGAGGCGAAATCACCTTGGCGGGTGGACTGGAGTAGTTTGAGTTGCAAACGAACCAGGATAAAAATAACTGTGTTTTGTCTATTGGTGTTGCGAACGAAAAAGGAAAAACTTATTCAACCCCCCTTCTAAGTGTTTTCTAAACCTTCATATGTTTCCGCTATTTTCCTTTTGTCCATTTGGACGTATTGTTTATGTTTCCCCTATTTTTCCTTTCTCCATTTGGACATATTGTTTATGTTTCTGCCATTTTCCTTTTGTCCATTTGGACCATACTCTATTTTTGTGCTAAAAAATTAATAAACAACTTAAAACGATAAAAAACACATAAGGCTCTATGGAATATTGGTTACTATCCTGAGCATTTTGGAGACCTGGACCTTTTGAACTTTGCACCTCTGGACCTTGTTATTCTGTTGTTGTTTTGTCTGGCATTAGGTTGTTGTCTGTTTGTGTGTGCAGGTATATCCTCGAAAGTCCTTGATGTTTAATTCCAAGGCATTGTGATAAGGAATTCATCTGTATACAGCCGTTACTCTGCCCAATTTCCGTCTGACCTTTATAATGTATTCCAAAGGTTTGTTGCAATTAGTGCTAAGGATAATCAAGTTCATCTGGATCCCTAAGTGGTAATGTGTTGGTTTAGAGTTGGTAGTCCAAAGGATGGGAAATCTACCTTGACTCTCAATGTCAAGTGTTCGCTTCTTATTTCGGTTAGACCATTATTTTCCTTAGCCTTTACTTTGTGCTCTAGGATAACCTCTTCATCTCCTCCCCTTCTTAGATTCTCAAAATCTTCTCCCTTTTTCCAAAACCTTCTTATGTTTGGAAACTCTTTTAAAATCTTTCTTAAAAATATCTTTTGCCCTTAGTGGCTTTTCTTCAAAAGTTTAGACACGATTAATTGTTGTAGTGAGTTGCGATATCCCACGATTTTAATATTGCTTGATATGACAAAATCTTTTCCACTTGAGAGAGCTAGTGGCATACTTGTTAATTTTATCCAAGTTGGAGCCCTTCTCTCATTTTTTATGCAAAGAATCCATCTGTTCTCATGTTTAAGATCAATGGCTGAGTATTCTCTCCTATGAAGATAAAGTGTTTATTCCTTTTAAAACATCTTCCTTTTTAAGTGGAACTACATTAGCTCTGACTTCTCCATTGCACCAAGGACGTATGTAGGCACAAGATGTAATGTCTTGCCGAGCTTAGTTTTAAAAATCAAACAAACCTTTTCTTTTGCACACAATATCTTTTAATAAACACAGATTTTCAAAAAGGTTCTTGTGGAATACCACAAATATGAGGGGTGCTTAAAACCTTTCCCTTGTATAATCAACACCCGTACCTAAGATCTCTTTTTGTTTTAAAAACAAACTTTGGTTTTATTTCGCTCTTTTCCCATTTTCTTTGGAAACAATAAAGCGCGGTGACGACTTTCACTGAAATAATGAGTCAAGTCAATTAATGGCTTCGATCTCAGATTTTCCCCGCTACAATGAGCACTGATAACAATTTTCAAACAACTTTTAAATATAATAACTCCATAAGTAAAATGACTTTCAATATTGATAGCTCCTTTCAAGTAATCTTTGTGACAACTTTCAAAGGAGAAGTCTATATCAAATGTATAATATTTCCTTATAATGAAACTTAATTAAGAATAAATATCTCAAGCCTCATCATTCAGACAGTTCAACAAGATCCTCTGCTTTCCCCAAAAGGGAAGACTTGCTTGTCAGTAAATAAGAAAGATCTAGAAGTTATTCCCAAAGCGTCCAATACATTCCTTGCTACATACGTAGCATTAAGGATTTGCGGAAACTTTTCTGAAATTGACAAAAGGTCCGGTAAGAAAGGCCCAAGTATAAGGGCCAAACAGAAGCAACATCAGAAAAAACCAATGAACATGTGGAACCTCGCTAGAGAACTAGGCACCAAATCTGAGTTACCAATGTATCAACTACCGTTAGATCTGGTCAGATAGTTGCCGGCGACACAAACTGGATCATGCATAGATAGTTTTAACCATTTATCATATATATAAACTCTACCACACGCCATAACAAGCATTATCCCATTCTTATTCTTGCAACTTATTCCGCTATTATTTCCCTTGTTTGATCTTTTGAGTGTTAACCTTGCAAATGCAAGTCACTCCACCCCACCATAGATTCTTGCCACCGTATTAGAAAGACTCTCTCTCTTCATCCGATCCAATCTCTCGTTATGAGACCGAATCACAATCCAACCTAATTGGATAAAATTAAGTTTCATTTTGTTATACAAGAATTATCACTATATATCAAAAGAAGAAAAGCTTGATCCAGCTAATAGATTAACTTCCATTATATGACAAGTATTGATAGAAGCCCATTATTTTTGTCTAACTTCTATTGTCACTTTTCCAAATGTTAAATAAATTGCATGAGTTATAATATATTCCTCTATCTTTTTCAATCTCTTTCTCTACTTTTAGGGTATTTATATGACTTGCATATATCAAATTATAATACATAGAGTAGTCGTGTAGTAGATGCGTTAATTATTATGATATGTATATTAAATTATTACTTAATACATAAAAAAAATACGTCTTAATTCTTAAAGTTGTTATCAAATGAGTACTATATAAAGAACTTGAACATTGTTATGCATATTGCAAAAACAAAAGAAAATAGAGTTGTAAGAAAATCTTCAAAGAAATTAAAATGGCGAAGCTCATTTTCCAATCTCTTCTATTGGGACTTTTTTGCACTGTGTTGGCCATGACTTCAGGTAAGAAAATTAACAAAAGTTTTATTTCTTACAGGAATATATTTAATTTTTCATTTTTCACCTATGTTTCTTTTTCAACACCATTATTAACATTTAAATCTATAGTATAAAGATTTTTTTTTTAATTTGTGAATTTAATTTTTCTTAGCAGGAGCAACACCTGATTTCATCAGTCCAATTCAATGCATCGGGATATGCGCTAATAATTGTAGGCTAACGTGCAAGATTAAGGGATTTCCTGATGCAGTTTGTATTGGAAATTTTTGTTGTTGTAAAGGTTAGGCATGAAGAATAATGCAATCAAGAGCAATGGAGCATTCTATCAGTCTCAAATAAATAGAATCTATGGGAGGTTAAAATAAATAAGCAATTATGCTATAATAAATTGGGGGTAAGAGTTGTTTTCATTTGAATGTAATGTATTGTACTTGTAGTAAATAAGAGTAAATTGCATGTCTCTAAAAAGGGAAATATCAATAAAGTGAACAACATATGAGAGTTTGTATTTATATTAGAACAAAAATATGAAATTGAGGGCGAAACAGAATTTGAAATGGACATAATTTTTCATAAAACCCGGTTTTCGGGCTATGCCGGACGTCCGAACAGGGATCTGTCAAAACTGCGAATCAGAGGGGTCAAAATGCAACGATCAACACATATGACTCAATTAACAGTTGAAAACGACAAGGATCCCCGACAATAACGACAATTTGATCCGCTGTCGCACGCAGATCAAAACAAGTAATTTTAAAAATTGTGGTTAACGACAATGACACGAGTCGTATCACAAGAATTCTTGTATGAATTAACCAACCGATTGGAACAATGGGTTTTTTTTTTTTTAATTTTCGATTCTACTAAATAGAAGCAACAACACAAGTTTAATTACAATTACGATTAACAGATTAATCTACTGCCTTCGGTCTCCCATTTATCATCGATCCATATAATTCCCAATCCCTAAGCAGACTCTATTCCCTTTTTTATTACAATATCAATCAAACAAGCGCAATTGATACTACATGATAGATATTCCTAATCTCCGAATTAAGCAGACGGACGTGATATAACAATCATGAATTAAGAAAACACGATAAAATAAATGCAGATTAAGCAAACACGATTAATGTATAGGAACATACAATCATCGAAATAAACCAATCAACTCTAAAATAAGTTGAATTAAGCAAACAATATATCAAAGAGAAGAATTGAAAGAAAAATAGATTAATTGTGAAATATAAGAACCTCAAAGTATGATCGAGGCACGATTACAATATATCAACTATGAGAGGATTAGTCAATAATGAATAGTACCGCTGCTGAATGCTCTTAAACAAAATAAGGATTTGCAATTCTAATTCAAACCAGGTCGAAAACATAAAACCAGCCAAATACTAAATATTTTTTAAGTCTGGAACTTCAACGAACTATTTAAGAATTATTCACTCTGAATAAGCTTTTGACTTCTACATGAAACTTGTACCTCTTTCTCTCAACTTTCCAACGCATTTCAGAACGCGCAAAACGACATCCTGCAGCTCAAGTTATGGTCTTAACAGCGAACATGTATCAAATAACCGCCAATGCTGAAAATAAAATACGATAAATAGATTAAGGGCAAAAATAAACTTAAATTTGAAAACACAATAAGACAGTAAAATTAATAAAACAAACAAGAGAAATGCCTAAGTACAATCGTAGAAGAATGTGCATCAAAATACCCTGATCAATGTATAATGGATGGAATCACACTTGAAGGGGAGATTGTTGTGATATAAATGTGAGTTCAAAGTCTCACGTTGCTTGAAAAAATGAATATTAAACACTTTATAAGTGCGAGGACTCATAAACACAAAGCTTGAAGTTTTTGGTGAATATATGGTATCTCTCACCCTTAGTGGTTTCTCATGACCGAATGTGATGCTCCCTTCATGACCCATTATAAATTATTATTTCTCTTGTTTATCTTTTTGTTCCTACTCATTTGTTAATAATGAAATAGTAACGAAACTAAGCTATATGTGCACCATAGAAGAAAATATAAAAGTGCAACAAGGGTTTAAAGCTATGTACTTAATGACAAGTGTGTCAAGCATTAGAAAGAAAGGATGAACTCGCATGTTAAGAAACCAAGTGAAAATAAAGATAATCTTCAAGGATGGTTCGCAAATATCTTAGAGATGCACTGTCATCATCAAAAAGGGAAGAATGTAGATCTATGTATTGTATATGTATAAATATCAGTTGGTTTTGATGATGACCACAAATAACAATTTTCAAACAACTTTTAAATATGATAACTCTATAAGTAAAATGACTTTCTGTATAGCTCTTTTTAAGTAATCTTTGTGACAACTTTAAAAAGGGAGTTGATATCAAATGTCTAATGTTTCCTTATAATGACACTTAACTAAGAATAAATATCTCAAGTCTCATCATTCTGACAGTTCAACAAGATTCTTCGCTTTCACCAAAAGGGAAGACTTGCTTGTCAGTAAAGAAGAACGATCTAGGAGTTATTCCCAAAGCGTCCAATACAACCCTTGCTTCATACGTAACATTGAGGATTCGGGGAAACTTTTCTGAAATTGACCAAAAGTCCGGTAGAAAAGGCCCAGGTATAAGGGCCCAACCAGAAGCAACATCAGAAAAAACCAATGAAAATGTGGAACCTCGCTAGAGAACTAGGCACGAATTAGATAGATTCTCTCTCTTCATCTGATCAATCTATCGTTATGAGACCGAATCACAATCCAACCTAATTGAATAAAATATTCATTTTGTTATACAAGAATTATCACTATCAAAAGAAGAAGAGCTTGATCCAGCTAATATGTCTCAATGGATTAACATCCATTATATATGACAAGTATTGATAGAAGTCCATTATTATTGTCTAACTTCTATTGTCACTCTTCCAAATGTTAAATAAATTGCATGAGTTATAATATATTCCTCTATCTTTTTCAGTCTCTTTCTCTACTTTTAGGGTATTTATATTACTTGTATATTTCAAACTATAATATATAGAGTAGCCGTGTTAATTATTATGATATGTATATTAAATTATTACTTAATACATAAATTAAAAATACGTTTTAATTCTTAAAGTTCTTATCAAACGAGAACTATATAAAGAACTTGAGCATTGTTTTGCATATTGCAAAAACAAAAGAAAATAGAGTTGTAAGAAAATCGTCAAAGAAAAATGGCAAAGCTCACTTGCCAATGTCTTCTATTGGGACTTTTTTGCATTGTGTTGGTCATGACTTCTGGTAAGAAAATTAACAAAAGTTTTTTTGTTCTTAAAGGAAAATATTTAATTTTTCATTTTTCATTTTTCGTGTATGTTACTTTTTCTACGCCATTGTTAACATTTAAATCTATAGTATAAAGAAGATTTTCTTAATCTGTGAATTTAATTTTTCTTAGCAGGAGCAACACCAGATTTCATCTTTCCAACTCGTTGCATCGGGATATGCTCTTTTAATTGTATCCGAAGGTGCAATGTTGAGGGATTTCCTGATGGAGCTTGTTATGGAGAGGTTTGTTGTTGTAGAGGTTAGGCATGCGATCAAGAGCAATGGAGCATTCTATCAGTCTCAAATAAATAGAATTTATGGGAAGCTAAAATAAATAAGCAATTATGCAATTATAAATTGGGAGTAAGAGTTGTTTTTATTTGAATATAATGTATTGTATTTGTAGTAAATAAGAATTAATTGCATGTCGCTAAAAAGGGGAATATCAATAAAGTGGACAACATATGAGAGTTTGTATTTATATTAGAACGAGTATCTACAATAAATTTTGATGCGAATGAAATAAAGTTGTCTTCTATAGAAGAATTCAATTTTGAGAAAAGTGTGTTTAAAAGCAATAATTATAAAAAAAAAACACTACTAAATATTTGCCTCTTAATATAGGGTCTGTTTGGTAAAAATAATGGTTGACTGATAAGCTAGCTGATAGTTTATAGCTTATGACTGATGGCTGATGACTGATGACTTATAGCTTATAGCGGATGATTGAGACTGATAGCTTATAAGCTCATTGAAGTGTTTGGTAAAATTAGCGGTTCAATTAACTTATAAATGTAAAATGACATAAAAGATATTTAATATATAATTTATTTATTTTAAATTAAAATAAATTATTAGGGTTAAAAATGGATTTTAATTGAAATAATAAGGATAAAAAAGGAAGAAAAAGTAATAAGCTATAAGACATAAGCTAAAACGCTATTTGAAATAGCGTCTGGAAAATAAGCTATAAGCTAGTAAAATAAGCTATAAGCTCGTGATGAAAAGACCGTTACCAAACGGGTCTAAATTATCATATGAACTTATAAGACATAAGACATAAGCTATAAGCTCAAAAAGTTGTCTTCCCAAACAGAGCCATAGACTTTCTAAGGTTTATGAAAGTCTAGAATCTTCCAAAGTAAAATTATTGCCAAAATATATAGACAAATGTAAGAGTGTAATTGGTATGTCATACATCCTTCTTCAATGATTTGATCAAATCATATGGTGTTCTAGGCTAAATCCATGCTGGTTCTGGATGCCCGAGAACCTTCCTTCAGCACAATATTTTGATAGGGTTCTCATGTGTTATTTGTTTGATTTTATCATGATTCCCCAATAGTAATAGCTTCTTTCTTTTCATATCTCGTTATTGGGTTATACACTTTCCCGTCGTCACATGTTGTTGGACCATTATCATTATCATAGTCCAAGAAGGAACAATTTTTCCTAAGTCTATAGTCTCATATTTGAGGTGTACCATCTTTGGCTACACCCTCCCAGTTGTCGAAATCGATTTAAAAATTAAGAGTCGTCACCATTACTTTTTGTCCTAAGGACGGTGGAATAACGGATAACCCTAATTGTTTAAAGATTCTAGACTCGTGAATCCATTAGATAAAGGAAATATGTTAGGCACCCTTTATCTCCCTTGTACTCAAAGGGACCCCTTTAAGTTTAGGTTTGAGGTGTGTTTGGTAATTTCTTGTTATTATTCTACTTTATTTATTTCATTTATTTATTTACGAAGAAAAACAACTTAATGGTTGGTTAGCTATTTTGATTAAGTTATGAATCGTTGAAGAAGAGTGGATCTTTTCCATAATTAAATCACGTTGAGCGAAGTAATTGATTGATAAGTAGTATGGTAGGATACAGAACGAAGGGATTTGTTAAAATCTCCTTATCACATGGCCAGAGAATGACCACGTGTCGCTTATCAGGAAAAACACGGAGCGAGGGTTTGATTATGTTCCAAGTTTACTATTATTTTGGTATATGTTTTTTTTTTTCAATGTTTTTACTAATAAGTAAAATTAACTAAAAACTAAACTCATTTAAAAAGTTAATTAAATGAACATATTTTGGTATTTCTTACCTTTACCTTTTTTGTATTTTATTGCATTTTATGGTTATTTTTTTAAAGGGTAGAATACATAACCTAATTTAATTTACATAACTAATCTAAATAAATTAGTGAAGTTGAAGAATTTTTTTTTCTTTGATTGAAATAAATGATATCATATAATAGAAATAAGGATAATAATTGAAATTAATTAAAAAAAGTTAATTGACGATTATATACAGTAAATTTAATAAATAATTTATATGAAGACATTTCCAAATTTGATTTTTATATAAAAATTTTCTAATTGATTAGTGTATAAATTTTTTTATAATAATTTACATACAAAATTTCTTATTGATTATTATATAAAAAGGGGTTTAATTGATAGTTGTGTAAAAAAATAGTTTAAACAAATCAAATGGTAAACATCAGATCAAACAAACCAATTGAACATACATATACATTAAGAAAATAATTCATACACAAAAAAAATAAATCGTAAATTCCAAAAAGTCAAGTTCACCAACCCGGAATGCCGTGACCCAATTAAGTTGCTTCCTCCATTTCTTTCTTTTTGGTTCTTCGCGTTTCCCTTTTTCTTTTCGGTATTATTTTATCAGGATGATGGTGGAGGCATTAGGGTTTCAATGTTTGATTGTTATGTTTGATTGTTATGTTTGACTTGGAAAATTATGTAGATTCTTGAATAGAAGGTTGATGGTAATAATAACAACAATATAAATTGTTAGATGAACAAAATTAGTAATAATAACAATATAAATCGTTAGATGATAAAAACAATTATCAGTAATAATAACAATATTAATTGTTAGATGATAAATAAATAATTAGTAATAATAACAATATAAATTGTTAGATGAAAATAACACCATCACATAGTCATCATATGGTAAAATAAAAAAACTAAGAAACTATTTAATAAAATCCGAAGTGAATTGTGGATTTGAAAATTGTTGATTCAAAGCTTTAATAATAAAAAACCATCAGGATCATCATCATCTGGTTTAAACAACAAATAAATTATAAAAGAAAGAAAAGATAAACTAGAAAATAAAAGGGAGAGGGTGGCTTCATTTTTAATCATTGGCCAAAACAGTTTTCGGGTAATAGGTAGCTTTGAAAAAAAATGAGAATGAAAATAGGTTTGTGAATCAAAATGTGTAAATGGTAAATAATTGTTAATTGTGTAAGAAATATAAATTAAAAGAGAAGAAACCATCAGGTGGTCTTCATTTGGTTGAAAAATAAACAAATTCAAATTAGAGAGGCCTCATATAAAAAATCACCAGCCAAAAATTGCAAAGAGTTTTGAAACAAGGTAGTAGTAGTAGTAGTATTAGTAGTCACAACAGTAGCTGTGGTGGCAGTAGTAGCAGAAGCAGTAGTAGTGACAGTAGTAGCAGTTGCAGCAGTTGCAGCAGTAGCAGTGTCATTAGTAGTGGCAGTAGTAGCAGTCGCAGTAGTAGCAGTGGCAGTAGTTGTGGAAGTAGTAGCAGTCGTAACACTAAAAGTGGAAGTAGTAGTGGTAGTAGTAGCAGTCGTAACACTAAAAGTGACAATACTAGTAGTCGCGACAGTAGCCGTGGTAGTTGCTGCAGTAGCAGTAGTAGCAGTCGCAGCATAGTAATGGCAGTAGTAGCAGTTATAGCAGTAGCAGCAACAGTAGTGGTGGCAGTACTAGTAGTCGCAGTAGTAGTAGTGACAGTAGTAGTGGCAGTAGTAGCAATAATCAGAGCAGTAGCAATCACAGTAGTAATGGCAGTAGTAGCAGTGGCAGTAGTAGTGGCAGTAGTAGCAGACACAACAGTAGCAATGGCAGTAGTAGCAATCGCAGGAATAGCAACAGTAGTAGTGGCTGTAGTAGTAGCAGTAGCACCAACAATAGTGGCAGTAGTAGTAGCAGTAGCAGTTGCCGCAGTAGTAGTTGCAGTAGCACTCATAGCAACAATAGTAGTGGCAATAGTAGTAGTCGTAATAGTAGTAGTGGCAGTAGTAGCAGCATCAGTTGCAGTGGCAGTAGCATTAGGAGTAGTAGTAGCAGTAACTGTAGCAGTAGTAGTAGGAGTAGCAGTTGGAGTAGCAGTAGCATTAGTAGTAGTAGTAGTAGCAGTAGCAGTAGCAATAGCAGTAGCATTAGTAGTAGTAGCAATAGTAGTAGGAAATGTTTAGCTAATTCGCCCACCTATATTTTTAATGGAGGGTTTAGTATTTTTGTGGTTGGCCATATCATATGCTTAAATTGATTGAGTGTATCCTCCAACTTTGTTACTTTATCAGATAGTGAATGTGCTTGTGAGTAATGCTAAAAAAAGATTATGTATTAGACATACCAATTTCAAATCCTAATCCTTGAATGAAATTATTATTTCTTGGGAAGTTGTTTTCATATTGCACATGCTTAGTAGTACATATTTCTATAGGTAATATAGAAATTGAAAATGAACTTATTGATTTATGTGCAAGTGACAATATTATACCACTATATATGGTAGATAGAGTTGGGTATCTGCAGGTAATACCATATGAAGGAGACTTGTAAATGGCAAACAAAACATTAAGGAAGCTAGTGGGAGCAAACAATGATATACTGATTCAGGTTGACAACCACACATTTCCTGTAGAATTTGTGATATTAGATTTCAAGGCAGACCAAGAAATACCTTTCTTCTTAGGAAGATATTTAATGAAAAATGTGAGGATGATCATGGATATGGAAAAAGGAGAACTTAATGTTAGCATCAAAGATCATGAGGTAAACTGCAAGGTAATAGGTGTCACGTGAAACCAATTATTGTCAAGCTATTGACATTAAATGCACGTTTGTTACAAAGCAACCTAACCATATTTTATAGTTTTCTTTAGACTTAGATTTTAATGACTTAGTTAAACTTAAATCACATTGATGAAAATTTTTTGGCCAAACCCCAAAAACATGAGCTTGCTAGGCATAAAATGGCCAGGCTTTTTTTGATCAGCGCGTCCAATGGAGACCCAATAGTAAAAAACGTGAACTCTCGACTACCGTGACATAGCTTGAACACCCCAACTTTAATATTTTATTTTAGTAGAGTTTTGGAGTGTTTTGGTTTTAATAATTAAGTTGAGGAATTTTGAATAGAGTTTTATGACATTAAAATCTGTGTAAAAGTGGGAAAATGTGAGTTATTAATAAGTTAGAATTTAAATTGTTCTACATTATTTATTTTAGTGTTTTATTTGATTTATTTAATTATTTAATATTAGAAATAAGAGAAAATGTGAAAAGTAATTAGTTTGGGGGGAAATTAGTATTTACTTAAAATTAAGGGAAAGGTGGAATTAGTAAGAGGTGGGGGTGTTTGTGATATTTATTAAAATAATAAGGATTACGATTGTTTTTGTTTAAATAGAGAAAATAGAAAAAAAATTGGTTAGTACGTGTTTTGTTGGGAAAGAGGAAGAAAAAGAGAAACCTAAGGAGAGTGCTTGAAGAGTAGAGGAAAATACCCAAAGCCTAAGTTTTATCGCTCTGCAATTTCGAGGTAATGGAGAATTTATTCATATATGGGTGTCTAAACACATGGATATTGAGGGTTCCTCATCCTTGTGCCTTCTTCTTTTTCTTTCTCTATATGTATGATGTTTGAGGGCAAAAAGGTTTGGGCAAAAACTTTGAGGCGATTGATTGATAATAGTTCCTTTTTCTTAAGTATTTGATATGTATTGTCATTTGATATGTTGACATTGATATAATAACCTTACTTGTGACTTTTGATAAGGAGAGAGTAATTTATATTACTCATTGATGCCTTTAGATAAGGCAAATTGATTTAATGGACGATGGCAACGCCATAAGGTGAGAGTGTATGAAATTCTGATAACTGTAATTTGTTTTGCTCATGTTTATTTATATGTGAGTTGTAGATATGTTCAATAAGGCAAAAATCATAAAATTTGAAAAGTTGAAAAAGTAGGAAAAAGTTAAAAATTGGAAAAACCAGAAATTTGAGTAAGGGGATCGCGCGGGGGAGTTACGACGGTTACAGGAGAGTTGCATGGAGGAGCCTCAATGGAGGGCCACCAAGGAACGATGGTGGTAGGCAGCATAAGCCGCTGGAGATCGGTCGTGCAGAAGTAGAGTCACGACGACGGGCCGCGCAGGAAAGGCCTTTGACGAAAATTAGAGTTGCGCTAGAGGTCGGTGGTGGAGGTTGCGTCGAAATGGAGATGGTCGGAAGTCAAAGTCGTGGCCGAGACGGGAGGTGGTGTCGGCGGAGGGATGGGTGGCGGGTGTTGTGGGCCGGGTGGCAGCGGCAAACAGTGGGGTTGTCGCGAATCAGTGTTGGCGAGTTTCGTGATCAAGTTCAGCGAGTTTCTGGTAGTTTTCTTATTTTAGTGACTGTTTGTTTCCTTTTTATGAGTTTAAAATATTTTTGACAATATTAGAGTTGGATTTATTTATTACTTAGAGTTATGGCGAGGGTTTTTGGGAAACCCTTGCCAAATGGCTTAATTGCATTTTAGAGTTGAGTTTGAGTCATATTTTTATTTGTTTAAGTCTGCCAAGTTAAAAGAGTTAAAAATTGAGTTATGGACAGTACTACGAAAAACACATATAACAACGACCATGAAAGACCTATAGTAACGGTTGAACAACCGTTTTTAGGTAAGGTGTGGTTGTAAGTGGGTTATTTATAATGACAGTCTATTACTTGTGGTAGTAAATTGGATAACGCACTACATACAACCACTGATATATTAAACAAATGATGTTGTATGTCTTTTAATAAAATTAAATAAAAAAAAATAGAACAACAACAATAAGAAGAACAAGAACAAGAACAACATCAAGAACAACAATAATAAGAACAACGATAAAACGACATCAAAAACAACATTAATAACGACAAAAACAATAATAACAAAAAAGAACAACATCAACAATATCAAGAACAACAATAACAAGAACAACGATAAAACAACATCAAAAACAACATTAATAACAACAAAAACAATAATAACAAAAAAGAACAACAACAGCAACAATAAAAATAACAACAACTAACATTGCCAACTCGAATCCATACTTTCCTTGTTTCATTCACGTCGGAGAAGAGATGATGGAGTTTCGAAATTTATTAATGAAAAAAATGATGTTTTAGAGTTTTTTTTATGAAAAAAATGATGTTTTCGAGTTTGATTTAATGGAGAAATAGAGTGTCGTAAATGAAAGATGACGTTTGGAGGTAGAAGATGAAGTTCTTCTAAGTTGGAAGTTGTTAGCTGGAAAAATCCACGCTAATATAAATTTGATCGAGCAAGAAAATGTTGAAAAGATGTTTAGAAGAATCAAGTGAAATTGACAAAGTTTTCAACTTGAAAAGTTGTGAAGAGGACTTCAACAGAAAGTTAGTTATAGAAGTATATATTTCAATATTGGGACTTATTATATTTTAGGGAAAGTTAGTCATAGAGGACTTCGACAGAAAGTTAGTTGTAGAGGCTCTATGTACCCTAATTTAGTAAGAGTTTTTTTACTATATTATTGAATTTCATGGAAAAACTTTCTATTTATATATTTAAGGGTAAATTTATTAAGCTAACATGTGTTTAAATTGGTGAATTGTTTAGTATCCATAGTGAAGTAACACGAAATTCACAATGGGAAGGGTTTTCAAAGAACTATTTTTATCCGTCACTTTGTAGAATACGTGACTTTGAAACTCAAATCAAACGGCATAGGCTATATGAGGGTTATGCTAGGAATATATTGGGCGTAGGGAATCTAATTGTGGATAACATACTGCTACATTATTTCATGTGCTATAAAAAAACTACATATCTACATCCCTCTGAATTGGGCTAAGTATCGTAATGTACGTCTATTATGTTTCTTATCCTCTTGCTTGTATGGTTATTCTATGTGTATGCTAAGTATGGATGTATGCTCCTCTCTATCTAGCTTAGCCACTTTTTCTTCTTTTTTAACTGTTAAATGAGGGAGAAAAAGCTTGGTTGTGTTTTTTTATGTTTCAATTAAATTGCATGACTTCAACAACAAACTAGAAGCCATTCCCAAAGGCCTAGTATAACATGCCCAATTATAAAGGCCTAACACGAAGCATCACCAGAAAAAACCCACGAACAGCTGGAACCTCGTTAGAGAACTATGCACCTGATCCGTGTTACCAATGCATCAACCACCATCAGATCTGATTAGACGGCTCCTCGTTGTAACACCCTTCTAAACCCCCGAGGAAAATACAATAATAATCAGAGTAAACATGAAATACAAGGATGTCACAACTTCTTTAACATAAAATACCATAGTCATTTGTCATGCCACACGAGGAACCATTTAACATAAATACAATTCATGTGCAACACAGCGGATTATAATTCATAACATTGCATATTCATCATCATTCATGCAAGTTACTCTAATACAATTATAAAACAACAAAGCCAACAGAGTAATTCGTCTCTAAACTAGCGTTCCCCAGTGTTACAATCAGAGCATGACTCGACACGAATTACGGGCTAGCCTACAAGCTATCTTCACCCAATCAAGACGCCGCTACATCCTTAATCTGAAATCATCAAAGTAAGGGTGAGTTTCATTCGAATTAATAAGCATTATGCAATCATAAGCAATAAAATCTCATAGTAATTATCATCCACTCAATCATACACATAATCGGAATTATTACAACAAGCAAGCATCAATCCAACAATATTGGCCATCGGCCCACAACTCATCAATTTCATCAATGATCAAGTTATATTAACAACATCTTCTCAATACATCAATCATGTAAACACACCAAGGCATAACACTGGATCTCATCCAATCATGTTATAACCAATGCATATGATGCAACTGACACTATGCATGTGGTACCAAAATTCGTGAATCACATTCACAGGACTTCTCTCTTTGATACTGCCCTCTAGTCGCTCACACCCCACATGGGCACACGACTACTGCCTCATCGCTCACACCCCACATGGGCACACGATGACTTCCCGCTAATCTCCGCACAATGGGAATTAGCCTTCCAATGCAAATGATTTATGAATAATGCACACATGACACATACTTACATCTTCATACATCATCATCATTCCGATGCTTAACATCGCTTAACACCTCTTACCAATAAGGTCACAACAAGTATGTACATGTTTAAGCATCATTCAATCATTCACATACATACACCACATCATCACAATAACATACACATCATAGTAATGTTAATTGCCACCATAACCAACATATTAATATTAACAACATATTAATATTCACAATCATCAATCATCACCATCATCATACATCGTTACATCTATCATCATTACACACCATGTAATAAATTGATAAAACAACTCAACAACATAATCACAAAACATGTATTCATTTACGACATGTTATAAACCAACATCACCCAATGAATATCATGATCCCATCACCAATACAAAACATGTATCAATAATCATATATAAATAAGCACATATACATATACTATATTCCAATTCATCAATGATCAAATCGAATTAAAATAAAGTTGGCCACTGCCCATTTCATCACTTTATCAAATAAAGCATCTCATTAGCTTCGCAACGCCCAAAACGGCACATAAATCGGATACTCAGATCAAAAGTTATGAGTTTTCAAAGATAAAACATTTTTAGAAAAATGCTGCAGGAACCGGGTTGTCCCTACGTGGGAACCGGTTCCTAACAGTCTCCAGAATCACGCCTCGGATTTTTACTATGGGGAACCGGGTTGTCCCTACATGGGAACCGGTTCCCAGCTACCCAGAATCCATATTTCTCTGTTTTTACAAGGGGGAACCGGTTCGTCCCATACGGGAACCGGTTCCTACGTACCTGCACAGCAAAATTCACTATTTTGACAGCATTTCCCTATTCCCTTTTCCCCAATTTCAGGTACATAGAACATACGACACATATAACATCAATTTTCATATAAACACATAATTCAGACAAATTTTATACAAGTATTAACAACACATAACATGAGCATCAACAGAATCATGTAATTCATACCAATTCATCAAAACCTAACAAAGTCCCAAACCCGACACGTACGATTGAACTAGACAACAATCCTAATCAATCATACTACCTATAATCACATAAGGAATACTAACCCAAAGAATCCCCCCTTACCTTAGAGTCGAATCTTCGAAGATCTTCTTCCCCTTTGGCTCTTCTCACTTCACGTGTTCTCCCTTTCTCAGAGTCTGTCTCCTTTTCTCTCCTCTTTTCCCAATTCCTTTATTTTATGAAAAATAAAATAAAATATTATAATGGGCTTGCTTAGTCAACACCCCCTCTTCTGCTAATCACCACTCTAGGCCCAATGCCAATAACTCATCATTTTCCATATAATTCCAAATAAAAATACTAAAATTCCAATTATTTAATTTAAATCCAAATTAAATTAATAAACTGAAATTATGGGGTGTTACAACTCTCCCCCACTAAAAGAGTTTTCGTCCTCGAAAACATACTTCAAGTAAAAGTCCCAGATAAGAGTACTTCATTTGACTCTCCCATTCTCCGTTAACACCTTCTTGGTCGAGTCTCAAAATTCATCTGACATAACCAACACAAGCATATCTCATGCATTCAATCTCAGTTCTTACGTTGCATTTGACCATCCCCAGGTGTACCACTCGCTATATCTCCAAAAGGTTAACAACAATGAAACGTCAGGGTGTGATCCATACAATAAGCCCAATAATTGAGTAATATAATTACACGACCATGGTATGACCACACCCGATCAGCACTGCAGTAAAGCATTTCATCTACCGAACGTACCAACCTTAGACACACTTTTCCATCTGAGCGATGAAATAACGCTCACACTTTTCACCAACTGCTTCCTTCAAGAGCTCGATAATAACATTCCTATACCATTGAATTTCAACCATCTGACTCCTCTCAAGTCATACCAGCAATTATCCAACACGTTATATTCTGCTTTTGCTGCACTATTTTGATTACTCATTACAATCATCATTACCAATTAGATTTCTCAGTTTTATCCAATTTCGACTCTCTTTACTCATTTCGTTCCAGAATCCTTCTTTATCATACATGGTACTCATCTACCATTTAGCAACACTTACTCGCACTCAAAACAAAGTCCTGATTTACTTCCTCTATTTAAAAATTTCAACCATCAGAATGAGTACACACAAGTAATTATAATTACACTCATCATCCTTAATATACCATTGCTTACAAAATAACTCAAACCGAGTCTCGCTCTTCTCTAAGGATTGAATCAACTTCGTTCTTCATAGAGTATAATTCCTCCATTTCAATTAGAAATCCACACAATACCTTACAACATCACAAGATTATTATAGCATCATGTAATATCAATTCTTCTTCTTAACTTCTCCGAATACCTACTCGTTAACTACGTACAACCGTAATAGGATATCCATCATCTCGGCAATTATTCAAAAGGTCATAATCCTTTGGCACGACATCCTTACGTCCACGAGATTCTAAACCCAACATATAGATAAACACATATTCTCCATGTAGAACCCCGACATATTAATTCTCACTGCTCACGAGTAGCACTCATAACACCACTTTACATCATACTTTCGCTGTACGACTACGACTACTCGTCTTAAGTCACCGTCCAATACTTTGCACTCCTTCATAATCACTTCCTCATAAGTTCCCACAATATGGTGAGTGGTCATTCTCACATCTCAGCATTCATCACATCTTATACCATTAAGGTAACAAGAAATCTTATACTATCTTTATAATTCCGCCTATTATCAACAAGAGATTAAGGGTGATCAAGTCCTCAATTTGTCAATAGATAGCCGACAATCATATTTAAGCATAGACCGTTGTTACTACATAATAGTGTCTTTTCCGAGTTTGCACCCAAACTCAACAACATTGTCATAGTCTAATAATTCTCTATGGTGTCCTTCTTCTAGAATATTCTTTCTCAACTCGGTAACACGCGGAACACAACAGCGACCACCAACCTCATTATACCATCCTCTCCGATTCTGAACCCGTCATCTTTACTTTGGTAATCCAAAGTAGACTTATCGATCAACTCAACATCAGCTTTCTGATTTCCTCTAATCTCGTCAGGAATACCATTAGTCAGTTTCAGTATACCCAATCTAACATTATTAGGAGCACTTTCACATACCAAACTTAATTCTCTGAATTGTTCAATTAAATCCAACTCTTTCACCATCAGCATCGATATTTTTAGAGGCAACCTCGAACCATACAAATAATGTCACTGCAACATCAAAACAAAACCATGGCTGCCAATTCTAAATCATGAGTCAGATAATTCCTTTCCTGCGCTTTCAATCGTCCGACGCATAAGTTACTATTTACTGGTTTTACATCAATACACCATCCAAACCCATCAACGACGCATCACAATATACCACAAATGGTTCCAAAGTCTATGTCACTTTTTTTTTCTACTGATTCCCTCATCACTCAAATCCATTAATACTTAAATCATCTTTATCATCTTATTCATCAACGACATATTCTACTCGACTTCGTTCCGAACAATCGCGGTAATAGGCATTCTTATTCAACACTTGTTCGTGCTTATTTAACCGACATCATCATATCTCCTCATAGGACCAGTCTATGGTATTTATAACTCTCCCATAAGGTAGAACATAATTTCACCTCTTCGTAGTCTCAAACGACACTCTAATCCGATACTTAGAGCTCAAGATATGAATGTTTCCAATCGTTATCCAAGATACAATACCGACACCATGCAACAAAACCCTATACGACATCTCCAAAACTTCTCAATTGGCACATTTAATCTCTAAGATTGCTTCTCAACAAGCCTCCTCATTATTCCTTTATTCTGTTTAACTCTGACACTGACATCCCATGCCGCACCAACGAACAATCTAGTTCTAAGGACAAGTGTAACCGTAACTTCACCTCTTTCCAACAACACCCGGTCACAATTAAATATGTTACAGCTGCTGCAACCATTTTTATAACAAACTCCATCTCTTTAGCTTTCCGACGCTTCAAACGGAACTCAAATCGGATGTCCAGAACTCCAGTTATGAATTTTCGAAGTTTCATAACGATTCAGCAATCTTCCTGCGATTTGCTTATGGAAATTCTGCTCCAAAACTCATCCTTTTCAAATTAATCTCATTATTAACATTATCTCATCACATCTCTTCGCTTCCAAACTTCTTATAACTTAAACAACACGTTTCATCGCTGAAACTCGATTTCTACAACATCCTGAAACCAAATTCATGTACGCCATCATCAACCTTCTTATCCTTGAGATCGTACTCGTCTCTTTGCATTACTCGCTCTTTAAAGAGTTTTCAACAACATCGATAACCTCTACCATCATCTCAATTACTTACTAGTAATCCTACGACAAGGTCTACGACAATACTTCCTTTAATCACCGCTTCAACAGCGACCTTTCACATAAGGCTACTCACACAACAACATCACAGTCCATCAGTAGCACTTGAAGCATCACAACTTCGAAATTCCATTTTCCAGAAATAACCATCATCTATTCCGAGACACATCCAACTGAAATAACAACCACATTCTTCAGCCCATGTCACCTTTACTTCAGGAAACAATAACTCTACACTCTTGTACTGCTGCTCTGCGCATCACTCTAACATCTTGCATCTGAGACATATCCGAGAAGCATAGCTTCTCCCCCACTAGTTTCAATCCCACTTCTGCAGACAAACAGTTAGAACACACTGAGTACCAACAGTGTTTCACACACATGTCGCGTACCGAAAGGAAATTAACAACAAGACTCTAGTCACAACGACCGACTATGCTCTGATACCACTATTGTAACACCCTTCTAAACCCCCGAGGAAAATACAATAATAATCAGAGTAAACATGAAATACAAGGATGTCACAACTTCTTTAACATAAAATACCATAGTCATTTGTCATGCCACACGAGGAACCATTTAACATAAATACAATTCATGTGCAACACAGCGGATTATAATTCATAACATTGCATATTCATCATCATTCATGCAAGTTACTCTAATACAATTATAATACAACAAAGCCAACAGAGTAATTCGTCTCTAAACTAGCGTTCCCCAGTGTTACAATCAGAGCATGACTCGACACGAACTACGGGCTAGCCTACAAGCTATCTTCACCCAATCAAGACGCCGCTACATCCTTAATCTGAAATCATCAAAGTAAGGGTGAGTTTCATTCGAATTAATAAGCATTATGCAATCATAAGCAATAAAATCTCATAGTAATTATCATCCACTCAATCATACACATAATCGGAATTATTACAACAAGCAAGCATCAATCCAACAATATTGGCCATCGGCCCACAACTCATCAATTTCATCAATGATCAAGTTATATTAACAACATCTTCTCAATACATCAATCATGTAAACACACCAAGGCATAACACTGGATCTCATCCAATCATGTTATAACCAATGCATATGATGCAACTGACACTATGCATGTGGTACCAAAATTCGTGAATCACATTCACAGGACTTCTCTCTTTGATACTGCCCTCTAGTCGCTCACACCCCACATGGGCACACGACTACTGCCTCATCGCTCACACCCCACATGGGCACACGATGACTTCCCGCTAATCTCCGCACAATGGGAATTAGCCTTCCAATGCAAATGATTTATGAATAATGCACACATGACACATACTTACATCTTCATACATCATCATCATTCCGATGCTTAACATCGCTTAACACCTCTTACCAATAAGGTCACAACAAGTATGTACATGTTTAAGCATCATTCAATCATTCACATACATACACCACATCATCACAATAACATACACATCATAGTAATGTTAATTGCCACCATAACCAACATATTAATATTAACAACATATTAATATTCACAATCATCAATCATCACCATCATCATACATCGTTACATCTATCATCATTACACACCATGTAATAAATTGATAAAACAACTCAACAACATAATCACAAAACATGTATTCATTTACGACATGTTATAAACCAACATCACCCAATGAATATCATGATCCCATCACCAATACAAAACATGTATCAATAATCATATATAAATAAGCACATATACATATACTATATTCCAATTCATCAATGATCAAATCGAATTAAAATAAAGTTGGCCACTGCCCATTTCATCACTTTATCAAATAAAGCATCTCATTAGCTTCGCAACGCCCAAAACGGCACATAAATCGGATACTCAGATCAAAAGTTATGAGTTTTCAAAGATAAAACATTTTTAGAAAAATGCTGCAGGAACCGGGTTGTCCCTACGTGGGAACCGGTTCCTAACAGTCTCCAGAATCACGCCTCGGATTTTTACTATGGGGAACCGGGTTGTCCCTACATGGGAACCGGTTCCTAGCTACCCAGAATCCATATTTCTCTGTTTTTACAAGGGGGAACCGGTTCGTCCCATACGGGAACCGGTTCCTACGTACCTGCACAGCAAAATTCACTATTTTGACAGCATTTCCCTATTCCCTTTTCCCCAATTTCAGGTACATAGAACATACGACACATATAACATCAATTTTCATATAAACACATAATTCAGACAAATTTTATACAAGTATTAACAACACATAACATGAGCATCAACAGAATCATGTAATTCATACCAATTCATCAAAACCTAACAAAGTCCCAAACCCGACACGTACGATTGAACTAGACAACAATCCTAATCAATCATACTACCTATAATCACATAAGGAATACTAACCCGAAGAATCCCCCCTTACCTCAGAGTCGAATCTTCGAAGATCTTCTTCCCCTTTGGCTCTTCTCACTTCACGTGTTCTCCCTTTCTCAGAGTCTGTCTCCTTTTCTCTCCTCTTTTCCCAATTCCTTTATTTTATGAAAAATAAAATAAAATATTATAATGGGCTTGCTTAGTCAACACCCCCTCTTCTGCTAATCACCACTCTAGGCCCAATGCCAATAACTCATCATTTTCCATATAATTCCAAATAAAAATACTAAAATTCCAATTATTTAATTTAAATCCAAATTAAATTAATAAACTGAAATTATGGGGTGTTACACTCGTGACATACTAGATCAAGTAGGAACAATTTTAACTATTTATCATGTATAAACTCTATCACGCCCCATAATATGCATTATCTCATTCTCATTCTAGCAATTTACTTCGCTATTACCTGACATACTTATGCGTTGGAATGTTAACCTTATCAGTACCACGTCAAAAATTATTTTCACTATATCATAAGGACTATTTTCCTTCATCTGATAAATCTCTCATTTCGTGATCGAATCACAATCCAACCCAATTGGATAAGAAGTTCATTTTATTATATGAAAATTATCACTAATTATCAAAAGAAGAAAAGCTTGATGCAACTAATATGACTCGATGGATTAACTTCCATTATATGACAAGTATCAATAGAAATTTGAAACTTCCTTATAGTTCCATTATATGACAAATATCAATAGAAATGTCTAACTTCTATATTATTTCATCACTAGTTATGTAATTGAATAACCGTACAGCAATTAAGAATAGTTATATTTTTTATTGTAAAAATAAATAAAATAATTATATTTTTTAATTCAGGCCAAAAATATAGATATCTGAACATAAATATTATAATTTTTTTTATTTATAAAGAAAATTAATAAATATATGTGAAGAGTCACTGTCACCTATTTTTTTATGATAGTTGAGACGTTTAACAAAAAAAAAAGAAAAAACTTTACACTTGCAGTAATCCTCTTGTCAGTTTTCCATATATTAAATAAATTTCATGAGTTATAATATATGCCTCTGTCTTTTTCAATCTTTTTTATCTATTTTTTGGGTAGCATTCAATATTTTTCCCTCGAATGCGACCTAAGTATCTTTTTCTGAAATTAATAAAAAAACCAAAAATTGTTACTTAGAACTACGTAGTTTTAAGTTTTCCATCGCACCTAGGATATGTAGGAGTAATGTTTGCAATCTTGTCAAGCACTCTAATAAAAAACTACAATTTCACCCATTTCTTTCTCGATGTAAATACGGCAAAATAATTAGAAGAAATTACAAATAACTTAAGCGAACACTTTTATTCGCAAAGCTCACTAAACGAATGTTGTTGAGTACAACAGATGTGTTGGGTAATATATTACTCATCTATAATTGATTCCCGGACCTAAATTTGGTTGCGATGAACATATTATTTTCTTTTAGATTTTTATCGATGTTTTTATTTTCAAAAATAAATTTTGGTGGCGACTCTGTTGATTTTTGAATGCTTGTGTGTTTCGATTTTTTTTTAGCCGCAACAAAGGGACATTTTCCTTTTAATAGAAGCTTAAAATTTGTTTGGCTTAACATATTATACATTAGAGTATTTGATACTTCCCGCAAGGAATCATTCAGTGAAATTAGTCTTTATAGGAAGCTCCGGAAAATAATGTTGTATGTGACAAGTTTTCTTATAGGAGAGAGATACTTGTAAACACTTCGACATCTAAATAAAGAACTATTTTGCAGGAAATTAGTAACAACTATGTTCATATGCATTGGAAATCAATAATGATTTTTGAAATACAGTAAATGTAAATAAGAGGAACAAATGTGTTCAATGTATTCTTAAAAGAAAATAGACAATTATTGAATCATGTTTCAATAGAGTGTAATATATTTTTTTCAGCTTCTATAAATTATTAATTTATGATTTTCTTGGAACCGAAAATTATAAAAGAACTTCCCGAAAAATTATTATCTTATTATTTTATTGAGGTTTTCAATTTTTTACATTAACCCAAGTCGGAACCGAACAAATTTATTATTTTAGAGAATTTATTAATTTAAAGAGTTTCTACTGTACTCCAGTAAAAACCATTCAATTAATCTCGTATTTGAACTAAACAAATACGATGTGTGAGTGTGACTTTTTATCTAAAAAATAATAATTTATGTAGCAATTAATTTTTTGATGATAGTTGAGACGTTTAACAAGAAAAGGGAGATCTATACACTTGTAGTAATCCTATTGTCAGTTTTCCATATATTAAATAAATTGCATGATTTATAATATATGCCTCTGTCTTTTTCAATTTTCTTTCTCTACTTTTTGAGTATTTATATTATATTTATATTTCAAATTAGTATATAGAGTAGTCGTGCAGTATATGAGTTAAATTATTATGATATATATATTAAATTATTATTTAATACATAAATAATAAATACGATTCAATTCTGAAAGTTCTTAGCAAATGAGTACTATATAAAGAACTTGAACATTGTTATGCATATTGCAAAAACAAAAGAAAATAAAGTTGTAAGAAAATCTTCACACAAAAATGATAAAGCTCATTTGCCAATATCTTCTATTGGGACTTTTTTGCATTGCGTTGATCATGACTTCAGGTATTAATAAGAGTTTTTTTTTTTTTTAAAGGAAAATATTCTATAATTAATTTTTCATGTATGTTGTTGTACAATGTAGAATTATGTAATCAAAACCAAGTCTCAAATAAATAGAATCAATGGGAAGCTAAGATAAATAAGCAATTATGCAATAATAAATTGGGAGAAAGAGTTGTTTCTATTTGAATATTATGTATTGTACTAGTAGTAAATAAGAGTTAATTTGCATGTCTCTAAAAGTGAAATATCAATGAAGTGATCGACATATGAGGGTTTGTAATCAGATTAGAACGAGTATCTACAAATAATTTTATTGAGAATTAAATATTGTCTTCTATATAATTTTTCAATATTAGAAAAAAGAGTGTTTAATAGCAATTACTCTCTATAAAAAAATATATTGTGAAACACGAATTCAATAGAATTTTTTTAAAAGGGCCATCTTCCTTTTAATAAAGCTTCAAAGTGTTTTTGGTGTAGCATATTTTACAAAAGAGTATATTTGATACTTCCAGTAAGATATTGTGATGTGAAGTACAATGGGGGAGCTAGGTTATGTTAGAGATATATTAGCTATATCATAGAGAGCATGATTCTAAAATACGGTTGTGGATATGATGGCAGGTATTGGAATAGTAGTCATTGCGGTTGTTGTGTAGTAGTCATTGCGGTTGTTGTGATGCACATTGCGGCCGTTGCAATGTGAATTTTTATAAGAAAGTGTTGGAAATACAAAATTAGAAAATACTTAATGTTGTTTTCTTATTACATAAGTAAATTGAGTTTTAGGATTCTAATATTTTGATTCACTACAACAAAAATTACTTCTGGCAACAATGCAAAACCACAGCCTAAAGTACAATAACTGCATCCTAAGGCTTTAGGGGTCGGTTTATTGGAATAAACGGCCGTCGCCTATTCGTTTAGAGTGCGTTTTTTTTTTTACCCACGAATTCAAAATACCGTCGCCTGAAACATCAAAAGTCCGCGGTTTTTTATTTTTACCCACGAATTCAAAATACTGTCGCCTGAAACATCAAAAGTCCGCAGTTTTAGTTATAGTTTTAAGCCGCAGTTTTTTAGTAACACAAAATAACCGTCCCCAAAACAAGAAAATGCAACCATTAGTAAGAAGCAACAAATGAAAATCGTAGCTAGTGTACGTTTCATTTAAACGAACCGCGCCTTAAACTTAGGAAAAGTCCACGGTTTTTCAATAAGCAACATATAAAACTCGTTGCCTATGAATTGAAAAAAGAATGATAAATCTGTTTATAGTGATTTCTGGTAAGCAACTGCTAGTCCTCCAAATTTTATATGTTTGATAACTTACAATATCGACTAGATTGACATAGGACATATACCGAAGTGATGCTATCTTTATGATTAGATTCATATTTTGAATTTACCTTGTTTGACAAAGGTATTCAAGGTTTTTTTAAAAGGTATATATATATATATATATATATATATATATATATATATATATATATATATATATATATATATATATATATATATATATATATATAAAGTAAAAAATGATCTCGACTACGAACTCTGAATGAGCAAAATGAAAAGGTTTTAAGTTTTAAAGTTTACACGAAAGCAAAAGACATGTAAAAAGAAGCAAAAACTTAAAGACTTAAATTGAAATATAAAATTACTTGACAGAGATATGTAAATGATTTGTATAGATAAAGTGAAAATAATATTGAAAATGAAACTGGTGTTACACGTACATTCTCAACAAATCATTTCTCTTACGCTTGATACTTGAGTATTTTTTGAGTGATTTTGTACAAATTGAACACCCCTGAATCCTAACACTAAGATCCCTATTTATATTAATTTGACCCTAACGGTCTCTTTACAGAAATATGCCACGTTCGACGTTTTGAATGCTTTGATCTTCTAAAGCTTCCACGCGTCCTTCTGGTTAAACAAATTACTTTCAAATTCAAATCTTTCCCACCCGATGTTTCAAAATGCAACCAATGTGACCGTTGAAGTGCTTTTCTCCAAAATGTCTAAAAATATTCTAAGTCTTTTTATTCTTTCGACCTCGAAGTTACTTAATTTAGGTTCCACTTCGATTTAATAAGACATCCTTTATTAAAAAGGACTAACAAATGGTCTTAGAAACCATTTCTAATATTTCTCTTCGAAACATAATATTAAAGCACCATTCGAAACATAATATTAAAGCACCATTTATTTCTTTGTCGAAATCTCCAACTAACAAAATCTTGCAACTTCTACGTTGAAATTTAAAATTGAAGATATAATTAGTAAATAATTTCCTATTAATTTATATGGTGATACAATTCTGCCATAAACCTTCATTTTATTCTAATAGATTATAAGCCAATATTATTAATTAAATGACAAGAAACACATATATAAATTGATCAAAACATATCAATATGAAGTATTCATAAGATGAAGTATAATAAACTCTTTGAAATATTAAAATAAATATTTTCAAAATAAATCCAAATTCTTTGAAATGTAATAAACAAATTACTTGACTTGTGTAACTCCATAAAACAAAACATAATTATTCATGTTTGAATCAATGACGGTATTCATCATATTGAAGATCGTCATCTGGATCATATTGAAAAACGTCATCTTGATCATAATGAAGATCGTCATCATCTTGGAGATCTTCGTCATCTAGAAGATCTTCATCTTGAGGATCATCTTCTATGTAACCAGTAATTATAAAGAAAAAATTTTTTAAATTAATATAAACACTAAAAAGATCACCCTTTTAAAACCAAAGACAACAAAGAAGCAAAATTATTTCTAGGGGACAACTTCTCTACCCATCACAATAAGTTGGGTAGTATACCTCCAATCAATCACATGAATCTATCTCAATTAACACATTTAATTATATATTAAAATACTATAAATATTTGTTATTTTCAAAGTATTTTACAAAGGAGGTAACCTTACCAAACTTTTTGAGTTGGGTAGATAAGAATTCACCTTATTTCTATTCAAAGTGCAATAATTTACTAGACATGCATTGAGCATAATTAATCACACTTTTAAACATCATTAATTACAAATCTGTAAGTATTTCAAAGTATAGCCATGATGTCCGTTATATCCATTATAAGTTTGCAAATTATTTTCATACATATATATATATATATATATATATATATATATATATATATATATATGGTTCTAACTATGTTAACCTTGTCCATTATGTTCATTGTATCAAACTAATAGAACCGTTATAGATATATTAAATCTATAAGAGGTCCTAACTATGTTAACCTTGTCATAGGTATCATGCAAGTAGATTTCGTTGAGCCAACTCATGATATACAATATTTTGAGAAAACTTTCATGTTCCAAAAGCTTAAAGCGCGATTGAACTCAAATCTTTATGAAATTTAGACATAAATTTTATCCATCAAAACATTAAAGAAATAGTAACTCAAAACTTAATAAAATAAATGCTGATTTTAATTAATATCTGTAGTACCTTTTGATGAATAGGAGCATAGGTTGATGTCGATGAGCGTGGTGTTGGAATATTATCATTTTGCAAAAGTTTTCTCATCTTATCATCTACTTCTTGTTCAATTAAATGTGGATTTTGTTTCATATACATGCTTTTCAAAAGTGCCTCCATTGCTCCCATCTTTTGTGTTGTGGCTGAAAACCAATATATTGCTCTTTCATTAAAGAAATTTCTTCATTTTTTTCAACAATGATGGTGTAAAATTTCTTCCATAACATCTCACTCTACCGGACATTTCTTTTTCAAACATTGATTGAAATGTTTGAGTTCCAACTTCAATTGAATTTTCAATATTATCTTGAATTTTATCCTATTACATCAAACTATTAGTTTTGAACAAAGTTAAAAAATATCATGTTCAACTAAAATGGATATTATAATTTATCTTACAATTGCGAATTGGGTTTCCTCATCCACTTGTTTTCCCTTGCGACTTTTTCGAGTTTCAATAAACATCTCAGCTTGAGTAACTTCCTGTCCATCCTTGTTTTCCCACTATATTATTATTCATATATTAAAAAACAAATACTACTTAATAAAATATTAAAAAAACACATTATTCTATTGAGAATCACACACAAATACCATACAATTTTTGCACAAATTCTAGCAAAACTTGTCAATCCTACGCGATGTATAAACTTTTGCTTGCTCCTATTAGCTGCATTCTTTTGGCTAATATCCTACAATACAAAAAATAAATTAAAATATAAAAATGAAACAAGAAGTTTAAATGGAAGTTATTATGTTTGAAGAAAATTTATACGCATAATCGTAATATATAATAAACTACCAAGGTTATTTCCTTATTGCTGCATGAAAATTTTGATATGAAAAGCATCATACTACCATATGAGAAACAATAGTATTTTATCCTATTGAATTTCACAAAATCACATCTAGATGTGATAGTCTTTGAGTTGAAAATTGAAATGAATGAAGAAGATGAATGGTGTCTATTCAATTTTTTATTCAACAAGCATTATTGGTATATAATAAACTACCAAGGTCATTTCCTTAAATAATAAGTATTTTATTCTCTAACTGACTAGTATTTTATCTTTTTTAGTTTCACAAAATCACATCTAATGGCTTACGATTCATTTCGATAAATCTACTATGATATCAAACATGCACTAAACACAAAGAAGTAAAATAACTATTGAGCAAAATAAATAACTTACTTGAATATGATCATCTTTCCAATATACTAACAATTTCTTGAAATGATCTTCAGATATTCTCTTTGGACGGTGCTTTAACCTATCCTTCATATTAGTACTTTCGAAAATAATATTTCTTGATACACTATTTGTA
Organism: Vicia villosa; assembly: GCF_029867415.1. Lineage (NCBI taxonomy): Eukaryota > Viridiplantae > Streptophyta > Magnoliopsida > Fabales > Fabaceae > Vicia > Vicia villosa. The sequence continues at coordinate 89,599 of NW_026705578.1, forward strand.
ACGTCTCCAAGCATCATTTAATCGAGCATTTACTGCTTTTTTTCCTCTTCCACTTCAAACTCTTATGATCACTAAACACGTCAAATTTAGAGGCAAAAATATAATGTCTCAAAAATTTCAAAACAAACACCACATCGGCCAACTCCAAATCATGCATCAATAATTCCTCCCATGAACTTTAAGTTGTCTTGAAGCATAGGAAACCACTTTTCCATTTTGTATAAATTCACCACCAAGACCCATCTTCGACGCATCACAATACACCACAAAAGATTCACTCGAATTAGGAAAAATTAATACCAGAGCCGTCATCAACTTCTTCTTCATCTCAACAAAACTTTCCTCGTACGCAACATCACACACATAAGCTTGACCTTTTTGAGTCAACGATAATGCTAAATTAGAAAATCCTTCAATAAACCTTCTATAGTAACCATCAAAACCAAGAAAACTTTAAATCTCAGTCGAAGACTTCGTAGTCTCCCATTGCAATATAATATCAACCTTAGAAGGATCCACCGCAATTCCACCACTAGAAATCACATGGCCAAGAAAAATCACTTCCTTCAACAAAAACTCACACTTTGACAGCTTTACATACAACTTCCCTTTCAATACTTGTAACACAACTCGCACATGTTCCGCATGCTCCTCTTCCAATTTGGAATAAATCAAAATATCATCGATGAACACCACCACAAACTTATCCAAAAAGGAATGGAAAGAACGATTCATATATTCCATAAAAGCACCTGGAGCATTCAACGCACCAAACGACATCATAGTGTATTCGTAATGACCATACCTCGTTCGAAAATCCGTCTTAGGAATATCATATGATTTAACGTGAATCTGATGGTAACCCGACCTCAAATAAATCTTACTAAAAACATTAGCACCCACCAAAGGATCCATCAAATCATCAATTTTTGGAAGTGGGTACTTATTGTTGATAGTCACTTTATTCAATTGCTTGCTGCTCACACACAATCTCATACTTATGTCTTTCTTCTTAACTAACAACACAGGCGCACCCCGTAGAGAAACACTCGTTCGAACAAACTTCTTCTCGAGCATCTCTTCCAATTGCTTCTTCAATTCATTCAGCTTGAAAGCCGATATTCTATAAGAAGCCATCGACACAGGACTTGTACCTGGCACCAATTCTATAAAAAACTCTACTTCATGTTCTGGAGGAAAATCACTTATATCATCTGGAAATACCTCACGAACTCACAAACAACCGGAATTTCAACAGTTGTAGTTTCACAGTCACTCTGCAAAGATGAAAACATTGCAAACATCACGACTTCATCTCTAAGGCATTCAATCACTTGCTTAGCATTAAACAACATCAGCTCTCCACCATCGCCAAACTTGGGAAACCTCAATGTCTTATTGTAACAATTGATATGAACATAGTTGAACTCCAACCAATTCATCCCAAGAATCACATCGATTTGGTGCAAGGGTAGACACACCAAATCCATCACAAAAGTCTTACCAAAGATAGTCAAAAGACATCCCTAACAAACAAAATTAGTAATAGTAATACAACCACTAGCAGGAGTATCTATTACCATACTACCTTCCATAGAAGATAAATTCAATCCCAACATAGTAGCACAATCAAGCGAAATAAACGAATGTGTAGCACCAGTATCAATAATAGAAACCAATTCAATATCTATCAAATAAGAAAAGAAATGTACCTGGAATAGTCATTACTGCCCTTTGCTCAAAATCTGTCAACTATTGAAATAAGGGTTAATCTTAGTCCAAATAATGCTTTGTGACTAGTAGCAGACATAGTCCAATATGAAATATATCTTCTGTCTTTTGTCCTTAAAATCTTCAAATGTTGTACTTCGTTTGATAAAAACATTTCTAATGGAACCAAATGTTAACTTTCACATCTTCCCAATGCAACTTGCAAAAACTGATTTCAAAGCATGCACTGTTTGCTTTATTATCTTCAACTTACTTTTCATTTTTAAAACACCAATCTATTTAATTATACTGCAACATAATTCTAAATGTTTCATAATGACTACTGTCTCCTACTTCCAACCTCTCTCATTTCTCTTATATTTCTCCCATCAAATCATTCATCTCTCACTCCTCTCAAACTCATCTCTAATACATATTAAAATATATTTAACCATATTAAATTATATGTATGGAAAGAAGGTAGTATTATTTTGTATCATTCCCACCATACAATTATGATTTTAAAAAAAAATACAATTATGGTTACAATCATGAAATTCTTTTGTCAAAAAAAAATATATACAGTTATGGTTATAAATTTATGTATTATTGATACAAATTTACTCTGTTTTACTATTTACATCTTTTCAAAATGTTTACATCTTTTCAAAATGTTTACATCTTTTCAAAATGTTATTAGTAAGTAATTATTTCTATAAATTTATTATATCCTGACAATTACGGTATTTTTTTGTTAAATAAATAATTATTTGTATGCAATTAAGAAATATTATGGTATTTTTTACTATTCATTTTAAAACAATTATTTATAACAATTTTTAATTATTCTGTATAATTATTTTTAATACAAATATTATATTTAATATATATTGTATAGTTAATTTTAATTATACTAGATTATGTTCAATTTATAATTATTTTTTATAATTTATAAAATATGTATACTTTAAAAATTTGATAAATCTATCTTTAGTTTCTATTTCAAAAGAAGATCAAAAGTAAGCTGGAGAGTGTGCATTGCAATCTGCACCATTAAAATTTTGTAGTTTTTATTTTTAATATTTTTGTCTTTTAATCTCTTTTCAATCCATGATTAAGATTATATCAGAGGAAAAATTAAAAGAAAAGGGGGAGAGAATCTCCTTCCTTGCCAATTACAACTTCCTTCACACTTTTTTCAGTTTATATCCCCATTTTCACTCCATATTTTTCAAATGTCTAATAATAAATATTAATTTTAATTTCTGTTCATACACCATATCAACCTAAAGCAAGTTGACTTTGTATATTGATACTCTAATTCCAACCTATCCTTTTATTAGAGTAGGATAGCCGTATATCATATAATATTGTGTCTAACACTAGATGACAGTGCACGGGGAGAAGTAAACCATAACTCATGGTTGCTTGCTAATATTTTGTTACAAACTTAGTATTTTCATCTTTACAAATTCTGGTAGACAATTTTTCGTTGGAGTGTTTCATAACTGTATCCTATTATCAATTATTAATATAAACATAGTTATATAATACTATATTAATTAAAAGTAAAAATATGAACACAAATGCTCGTTTTTTTTTTAGTTTTCAAACTTTAAACTAAAAGTAAACATCACTAATAACTTCATATCCGGATTTCACATAGCCATACTCATGCTATTCTAATATATATGTATGAACAGGAAAACAACTTTATTTTTTTATTATAATATTAATAGACAGGAAAACAATTATTATTATATCTCTTTTTTCATAATATTAATAGACAGGAAAATAATATTTATAACAAAAATAATATATGTGAATAAATGCGCTTATCACTAAGAATCGGGATGTGTTGATGTGCATAAGGTATATCCTTATGCACGGTGCATAAATACTCAAATATTATTTATATTATTCAAAGTATTATATTTATTACTCAAAATAATATACAGATTACTCAAAATAGTATAAATATTACTCAGAACAATGAATATATTATTCAAAATAGTTAAAATTTGATATTACTCAGAATGATGTAAATATTACTCAGAATAGTGTACTCATTACTCACAATTAATAATTACTCATAATTAATAGATGTGTACAAATAATGCATATATTATTCATGGATTATGATATTATTACTCGTTTCTAACTAATATGTTACTCGGAACAATTTAAATATTACTCGTACGAGACTTATGCACCGTGCATAAGGATATACCTTATGCACCGTGCATAAGGATATACCTTATGCACATAAACCTGACCCCTAAGAATCTGTGCATATTTCTCTTTCTTTTTTTCCATTTTCTTTCAACAATATATTTTCTTTTTCTACGCTATTTTCATTTTTCTTAGTATTTTGCATTTCTTCTCACAATAATGTATACCCACTTGTACCCATGCAAATGCATGGATATCTCAATATTTTTATAAATATCATTAAAACAAAATTAACATTTATATAAGAGAAAATATTTGGTTGATCCAAATATTTGTATATATTGAAAATATATATATGATTCAAATATAAATAACATTATGTTTTTGTTTTAAAATAATAAACTATTTTGGTTAGACAATTTATTTTTCTTTTTTTCATTATTATTTTATTTTAGAAACAAATGTGTGTAAAACACCGATATCCGTGCGAACGCACGGGTATCCCGCTAGTTGTTAATAAAAAAAGTACCTCGAATCAAGTTATTCTTCTTGTAATTCTCTGCTTCACTCAAAGCAAACACGCTACCATTGGTCTTGGCAGCTTTAGCATCCTTCTTCGGTTTCTGGCACGGGGTGCTGATATGACCATGTTTACCGTAATTAAAACAAGTCGGGCCATCGTCTTTGCAATCAGGAACACGATGATCAGTCTTACCACATATGTAACATCTAAGCACCTTGTTCTCACACTCATTGGAATGGTGACCTTGTTCACCACCCCTATAACACCAGACAGAAGCAGAAGCTCCTCCCCCACTTGGCTTCTTCCCCTTAGCAACTTTCTGCTTCCCTTTGCCAGCAAGAGCATCATAATGCTTCTTACGATCATGATGCGGTTTTCCTTTCTTCTCGTTCGGACTCTTATAATGAGCCGAATGAGCAATATTGTCTTCTTCATAAATTCGACAACCATTCACCAATTCTGCAAATTTATGGATCTATTGATATCCAATCGCCCGTTTAATCTCCGGACGCAGCCCACTCTCAAACTTGATACATTTTGAAAACTCCATTTTCTCCGCGCTATAGTGTGGATAGAACTTCACGAGTTCCATGAACTTAGCAGCATACTCAATAACAATTAAGTTCCATTGTTACAACGCAAGGAACTCCATCTCTTCCTTTCCTTGGACATCTTTGGGAAAATACTTCCTCAGAAACTCCCTCGTGGACCTAGCCCAAGTAATCACTTCACCAATACCTTCCAATATCTAACGAGTGTCAACCCATGAGTCGACAGCTTCACCAGCTAGCACATGAGTACCATAGCGTACCTTTTGGGCTATAGAAAAATCCATCACTTGGAAGATCCTCCCGATCTCCTTAAGCCACTCTTGTGCACCATCTAGATCATACCGACCATGGAAAGTAGGCGGATTCTCCCTCTAGAATGTATACAAGATACGCAACTCGTCAATCATTCCAGCATTAGGCTCAGGAGCAACAACCTCCAAAGTAGCAGCAATTATAGCATCATTCCTTCCAGCCATACTCTGTTCACACCAAAAAGTTAGCATCAAGATTAAAAATAATCTATCGACAGTAATCCAACTATCGCCCTACAGACTCAATAACCTGGTCGGAAGGACCTAATCTGATATCACTAATGTAACACCCTTATATAATACGAATTACATCGAAACAAAATCACCAACATGGGTGTCACATCGTCATATAAACTTCACAATAACATGTCTTTCTCCCTAACACGGGATCTCAACATTTATTTAAAATTATATTCCATTTATCATCACAAAACAAAATAGATTATCTCGCAACAGAATTCACAATTTAAAACATTTTTAATAACCTTCATAAAACATCAATTAATCTTCATGGTTCATGAGTTATAACTAAAACATCAAAATCCTTTGAAAGGCAATCCATCAAAATGCAATTCAAAATTCAAATAGCCAAAGTGAACATGATAGTTCTAAAACATAACGGCCCCGACCCCGATGTTACTTATAATAGCAAGACTCCCTTAAATTAACAACGGTAAAAGAACGCTATGAAACTATCCTCTAACTTCAACCGACTACTCCTGAGTACCTGCGTGTTACCCACGTGGAGGCAACATTTAAACAGAAAGGGTGTTTGGTAAAAGAATACTTTGATGTAGTGTTTGGTATAAGAAAAAGAAGAGAGAAATAGAAGAGAAAGAAGTGTTTTATTTTATGACAAAGACATAAATGTCCCTGGTTGAAATAAATAAATTTATTAATTTTATTAATTAATTTTTAAATAATAATCTGTGCTAAAAAAATTATTTGATTTTATTTTTAACTTTTATTATTATTTTAATATTTCCTAGTTAAAATTTTATTATTTTCATTATAAATAAATTTATATTAGTTTATATAATGGATTTTGTAAATATATTTAAAATATGTTACGTAATAATTAATCGGTCTACCAATTATGGAAAATTAAAAATATAACATGTATCTTTCCGATTTCTTCGCTCAAGAGAGAAGTTTGGAAATGTCAGTGGGACCCATTATATTTGGATCTCTCGTTGCTATTTCATTGCTCACCAAACGAGAGAAATAGTGCATAGCTTTCCAAACTCTCTCTCTTTGCTAATTCTCTCTTAGCAACTTCTCTCAAACCAAGCATACCCTAACAATGGTGGATTTAAATATAACTCATGTTATTAATCACCATGTGGTGTCGTTTTCTTTACCTCCCCGTTTCACTTGGGAGGACGGCACGCTAAACCCTTCACGCGAAATTTGGAAGGAGAATGCGCCCGTGGTGGGATGAATTTTGTTTCAGTTCTTCCTACGATATCACACGAACTTTCTTATTGGTCCTACGAGTAGGAAAGGGAAAAAAAGATCTCAACTAAACCCTAGGAGTTTGCTAAGTGTGGGGATTTCACCTAGACTAGATATTCTGGAGTCCGGGGGGTCGGTTATACATAGGGAAGTGTTTAAACACCCTACATATCTGTAGTACTCTACAGGAACCTTCTCTGTGTCATTGTGATTGTGTTTGCTGCTAATGATTGGGAAAGTTTCTCCTTTGTGTTAGGAGAGAGAATTGAATTGATTAAAGAAAGACAGACAGATAGACAGACTGACTATTTTTGGTATTTTATTTGCTCGCTGAGATTCCTTGTGAACCTCATGCCTACATATCCCTGGTGGAAGTCAGAGCTTAATGTAGTTCGGGGAACTAACTAGGGAAATTAATGATTTTTTTTGGTGCCTTGCTTGAAGCTCAAGGTTGAAGCTTGAATTAAATCTCTGTTTACAGTAAAGAGACATGAAATCATCTTTACAGAGAGGTATTAGTACTATTCTACCACAAACATTTAAAGGAGTGACAGAATAACTGAATTCATTTCATTCAAGAGGGGGACCTTACTTGTGTATGTGCAAGTATACCAGTCAAATGCCTCTTAAATGAAAGAAAGATGCTCATCCAAATTAGGGAAAGTTACCACATGTCTGGGTTTTACTGCCAGCTCATGCCTTTCAAAATCCTAAATGGGAGACTTGATTAAAATTGAAATGAAATGTAATGTTTGTTTGAATGTGGTAGAGTAGTAAAAATATCTCTCTATAGAGATAAGCTATGTCTATCTACTGTATAAAAGATTTGAATTTTAACTGGCTTGTATGAGGCCCAAGCTTGAGGCTTTTTATTTTATTGATTTATTAATATTATTGACTCTGGGAGATGACTCCACTGGGGATTAATTACAGGGTATTTTTGTGTTCTATACAAAGCCCAGAATTGAGGCTGACTCTTATTTAGGGAGACTCTATTTGTGTGCCTTGTACAAAGCCCAAGGTTGTGGCTACCTGCTGAGGATAACTGAATTTTTGAGACTATGAATGACTCTATTTTGTGTGCCTTGTACAAAGCCCAAGGTTGTGGCTAACTTTAGCTAGGGAAAACATTATTTTCTGCCTTGTACAAAGCCCAAGGTTGTGGCAGACACTTAAATAAACTGAGTATGGATGACTCTATGGGGAAAAGATCCTAGGTGTTAGGAATCTTTGACACATGAAAATATGGTTTATCTGCCTTGTACAAAGCCCAAGGTTGTGGCTACTGAGTGATGAAGAACTCACTGGGGAGACTCTATTATCTGCCTTGTACCATGCCCAAGGTTGAGGCTGACTCTTGACAGGGGAGTTTTATTGTTTGGTGCCTTGTATGAAGCACAAGGTTGAGGCTAACTATTTTTGTTGGTTTTGACTCTATTGAGGAGATTTTATCTATTGAAAGACTGTTTTTCTTTGGAAGCTAACCCTTTCCAGGGATTTTGACTCAGCTGGAGAAATTATTTAGTAAAAGACTGACTTTATCATGTTTTTTGGAGGCTGACCCTTTCCAGGGGTTTTGACTCTTTTGGGGAAATTATCTCCTAAGAGAAATGAATCTTTATTTTTTTGACATTTTTATTAATTGACCTTGGAGGCTAACCCTTTCCAGGGATTTTTATTGAAATGATGGATTGATTTGGAGGCTAACCCTTTCCAGGGGTTTTATTGAAATGATGGTGTGATTTGGAGGCTAACCCTTTCCAGGGGTTTTATTGAAATGATGGATTGATTTGGAGGCTAACCCTTTCCAGGGGTTTTATTGAAATGATTGGCAGAAAGATTATCTAGTGGAGACTTCTTGTTTAAAGCCCAAGATGAAGGCTGACTCATGCTGAGGATAAGAAAATATGGATCCTAGATTCTGCTAAGGAAGATTGATGAAGATAAGGGTGACAGAGACTGTCCATGTCTCTCATTCCAAAAGGTGTACTCAATGCAAAATTGAGACAAACTTAGCTTGTTTAAAGTCTGGTTTAAATTGGAAGAAACTCACCAGGGTAGGCTAAAAGGTGACTAAAGACCTGTTCCTATGTTTATAAGAAACCTGATGGGTCCTTGTATACAAGCTCAAGAGGAAGCTGGAAATGCTTTTAAGAAGCCTGTGAGTCCTTGTACAAAGCCCAAGAGGAGGCTAATCGAGGGTCCTTGTTATAGCACAAGAGAAAGCTATGTAGTTTTGAACTTATTTTGGCTCTAAGCAAATGGGTAAGAGGTTTCACCGGGAATAATTCCTCTTTGGGTGGATGTGTCCTATATTTTTGGATTCTAAGGTTTTTGCCAAGATGTTTCACCGGGAATAATTCATCTTGGGGGTTTGAACTACAGATCTCTAATTAGGAAAGAGCCTTCACCGGGAAGACATTCTCAATCCTAGGTCATATTCCTATAATATATATATAGTTTAACTGTCCTAAGGTTTATACTCAAACGTAGTTCTAAACACAGTTTATATTTGACAGTAATTTAAATAAAGACTATAAATTGAAAGCTTGTAAAGCCTAACCTGGATGGAGTGGAGGCCTTTGAAGAAGTATGTACAGAGCCTCAACAGTAATTTTTGTTGTTTTGTTGATAACAGTTGAATATATATATGATAAACAGTTAATGATTTTTGAAAACAGAAGAAGTGAAGATGGACAAAGGTCACATAGGTATCTGAAGAGTTTCACCGGGAATAATGCCCTTCAAATACCAGAAGAATGTTTTGAAAACAGAAAGAAGATTTTGAAAATACAGTTTTGAAAACAAGCTAAGAAGAGAAGGTTTTTGGGACTTACACTCTATTAGAGGCCCAGTACTTTACAGTACTGGTTATAAAAACAGTTGGAAATGATTTTGTGATTTGAATGATTACTGTTGTGAAAACAGTTTTATGAGTTTTAGGCTTACCTCGAAGAATGAGAAATTGGATTTCTGAGTTTGAGGTATTACCTTGATATATGCTTGGAATAAATTGGGATCTCAACAAATGTTAAGCATCCACACCAGCAGAAAAGAACGTCGGATAAGCTCACAGCTTACAGCATTCTTTGATCATCCAGTAATTGTTTAAGGACTTCTACAGCAAATGGAAGACCAAACAAACAGACAAAGGAAAAAGACAACGGAGAAATAATCTCGAAGTCTTGGGTGAAGTGAGAAAATTCAAGTAATATGCAACAGTAATCAAATGAAAATTTAAATGATTAACTACACAAAATAATATGAAGATATTAAATTCAAAAGAAATTAATCTAAGAAAATATACTTTTTTTGTGATTTTTCATGGAATAAGAAAATAATTAGAAACATAAATATAAGCATGTATCTAATATATATTTTTTGTACTTTTAATAAGGATTAGAAAAATTAAACTATATCCTATATTTAATTAAAATACTAAAGTCATTTTTTATGAAAGTATTTAAAGAAAAATTAGAAAAGAATTAGTTAAAATAAAAACTAATTAAATGGGCCAGGGGTTCAAAACCCGGATGGGGGTGCAGCCCAAATGATTAAAAGCTGAAGCTGAATGAATAATAATAAAAATAAAAATAAAAAGAAGCTGGGCCGGACCGGGTCGGGTCAGATGGAACCCGGATCCGGTTTTCCACTTATCACAAGAAGCTGGGTTTTGATTGGAACCCTAAACCAACACAAGAGGCAGCGCCTCTTTCCACTTCTCTCTTTCACGATAGTTCTGAGAAACAACAGCAACCAAAAATTGCCTCATTCTCTCGGAACAACAACAACAACACGAATCTCTCTCTCGGTTTCTCTCTTCGCCGGTAACAACCATGGATTTCGTTCTCATCATCATCTCTCTCGCGAATGACGATAACATCTTTTCCCTCTCGGTTTGCTCTCCTCACGGAAACAACAGCAACCGAAATCTCAGACTCTCCCTCGGTTAAACAACAAGGAAGCTCATGGTTCACTCTTCTCACGGTGAACAATCAACGGTGACAACCTCCGTCTCTCTCTCTTGGCTTACGGCGAATAAACAACAACAACATCTTGTGTTTCACTGATTCCATTTGTGTTTTGTGAAAGAACAAAAGTTCTGTCGTCTCAAGGTAACAAAGTTTGTTTCAATTTCGTTTTTCCTCTTTTTACGACATACCAACAATTATTTTATGCACTTTCTGTTTTTGGTTTCAGACAACATACAAGAATGATATCTACAGAAGCAATTAAAAGCAATTATCAAGAGTAAGGTGGAAACGACTTACCTACGCGCCGGATTTGTCGCCGAGGTATGACTTTGATTCTTCTTGCTTCTGGAAACTGAATTGTTGTTGTTGATATTGCTCTGAACCTTTGAATTGATTGTTGGTGTTGTTCTGAATTTTAGCTTTAATTTGCTGTTCCTATGTTTCTGGAAATTTGCTGCGAGTTGTAATTCTGAACTATTGCAAATTTTTGCTGTGATGCTGAACCGTTTGCGAATTGTTGCTGCTGCTGAATTTTTTTACTTGCTGCAGGTACAACAATGGTTAAATAAAATATTGAGAGTGAAGGAAGAGAGACTTACCTGTGGCGAAGATGTTGAAGATTCATCTACGGAGGCTTGAAGATGGGAGCCATCATTGAAGGTTGCTAGCAAGCAAGGTATGAAGGCCTTCCCTTCTCCTCTCTCTTTTGTATTTTGTAACTTAGAAGTTACAGAACATTGGCTGCGTTCTCCCCACTTTTTTCTTCTTCTCCTCTAATTTGTGTGTCTCTCCTCTATTTATAGAGGAAAAAGTGAGGGATAATTTTGGTCATTTTTGCACCCAAGCTTAGTCATTAAGCTCACTTAGTTGTTAAGTTGTCATCATGACAAAGAATATTCTTTCCCAAAATAATCTTTGCAAAATTTCTTACATGCTAAGTTTGCTTAATGGCAAAGCTCCACAAGAAAATGCACATGGGATAGAATATTATGCACATGGGATAGAATATATTATGCACATCTCTTGCAAGTGAAAGTTCCACGACATAGTCTTGTCTTCATGTCATGAAATTGGTAGTCTCTAAGTATAGCACTTATGACATAATATATATCCCTTTGACTTTCTTTGACTTTTTGACTTTTTGACTTCTTTGACTTGATTTGGGCTTTTGGGCCCCTCTTGAATTATTCTTGTTGAACTTTTGCTAATTCCACCTTTTTTTTTGTTTCTTTTTCATGTGACATGAGCCTTTGAAGAAAGGATTGAAGAAACTTGGACTTGAAGAATGGAAGCTTGAAGATTGAAGAATTCAAGAAAGTCTTGAAGCTTTATTTTTTCTTTTGTTCTTATAATTCCAACTTTTGAATTTATATGAACTTGGACTTTGTATGAATAAAACTTTGAATGTAATCTTGAATTTTGAATGAAGTCCACTTTGGAATTTAGAACTTTGTAAAGAATGATCTTCATTTGTGGATGTTTGAATTTCCTTTAAAATCTTTGAATGAAGTTGTATAAAACATGAATATTGGATGTTCTTTGAATGAATTTTGAATTTTGCAAATCCAAATGATCCATGATAATTCTTGAATGGAAATTCCTTGAAGTAATGTGAAGAACATTCTTGCACCAATGAACTTTGAATTTTTGAATTTATGGTTTTAAACCATACTTGAAATAATCTTTCAACAAAATGGACTAAAAGATATTTCTTGCAATTTTGATAAAATTTCCATGAATTGTTTCAAACTTGTATCATCTTCCAAATAATCCATAAGAAACAATTTTCTTCACCATGAAGAATAGGCCAAAAGTCACGAAATAAATTCCAAACAATCCTCTTGAATCCACAAATTGAAAATGGTGCACTTCAAATGAAAAACTCCATGAACATGAAATTATCTTGCAATGAACGAGTGAATGAATGAAATCTTGATCACGGCTTCCAAACCGATCAAGAAACATTTTTGATATTGACATCAATGATGTGACATCTCAGGGGGGGGTCAAAAATTAGGGTATGACACACCAATACAACAATCATCATCATACAACATGTTAACCATAAAATCAAATAAACTATCATCATAGATCATCAATATCATCAAGAACAACACAAAATCCCAACCTACAATTATCAACCCCTTAAATCAAACATAATACTCATGATAAAAGAATTCCTACAGTAGGTCTTCTTCTTCTCCTATTCTTGCCTGACTATCTCTTCTTTCATGTTTTCTGCAAAACTCTACGTTGAATGAATAATCTCTCCTTTTTCATCTTTTTACCTAGTTAGACTTAGGACCCTTATTATGATAGTCCAATTAAACCCTTACTAACTCCACCTCACATTATCTCTTATATTATTTTATTTTAGTTAAATAGTAACAATGCTAATTAGACTATTTTACTATTCTAATTACCACATCAATTCTATAGCAAGTGTACTATTTTTCCTCTGTAGTAATAAGGGGAAAATTCTCGAATGTCGATCTCAAGGACTGCGTGATGCTATAGAGTTGTGTTTCAATTCAATTAAATAAAAAGCCTTGGGGTTTTGGTTTGGAAATTATGAATTAAATTGCAACTAAAAGTAAAAGATGTATTTGGCCAAATATGAATAACAAGCCAGGATAGGTGTGTGCATTAACATGTAACAACTCTGAATCCTTATTTCAATTACAATTTATCAATCATCAATTACCGGTTCTCAAGAATGTTTACCCCTAATTCCTTAGCGAGCAAACCTTTAATCATTCATCCTAAATCCTAATTCCTTAGTGAATTATGATGAAATTAAGCAGTCGAGTTATCAAGAACGTTCCGGTACTATAGGGTATCTCTATTCCTAGGCGGTGTCTACTATAGTATAAGTGTATAAAAGCCCTAAAAATGGAGGTCCTTCCTAATTGTTAGTCATACATCAATCCTGTTGGTCCGACGAGGATAGCTTTAAAAATATTATACCATCAAATTGAACATGAAAGATAAATATATTATTGAAATTCGGAATTCAAAATCATCACAGATGTTAATCAGGGACACCCCCTAGCATTGGAGGGTTTAGCTACTGATACTGTTTACAGAATTCAAAATATAAATTATAGACATTACAAGTGTTGAAGATGAAATTGATCTTCAATCGCTTCCGTTCATGAAAATCTCCTTCTTACTGAAACCCTTGTCTTCTCCAATCTTCTCTCATGATATTCTTCGCTTGCAAAAAGTCCCCTAATTCATCGTGAAAACTTTTTTAAATAGTGCAGACTCACTTAGGGCAGTTGGAAATACCAAAAACACCCCTCTAGGTCTTAAATGGTGACAAAACATAAAAGTACTCGAAACAGGGTCACTGGCCAACATGGGCTTACCTATATAAGTCTGGCTTATCACTCTTGTCTTGTATCTTTTGCTGGAATCTTAGACTTAATATTGATTCTTTGGGTTATTTTCTTTGGGAAGAAACTTATACTTACTCTTTGTTTCTTGGGGCTTTCATTGTTTTTGTTCAAAAGCTTTGTCACACTTTCTTTTTAAGAACCGTGTAATGGACAGCCTTGGTTCTTTTGGAGATTCACCTTCACAAACTGTTGTTAGTTAGAAAGAGAAGACAATGTCTGACAGAATGTCAAGACATCTTGCCAGACATGTTTGTTGAACAAATAGCAGAAGAATTGGTTTGATAAGATCACACACGTGTCAGATATGTGCAGAGATCTGTCCATATGCATGCATTGAGAATAGTTCCTTTTCAGCAGAAATAGTCAAAATCTAGAAAAGGTATTCAAGGCATACATTGAATGGATGAGAGTTTTCCTAGTATAGCGTTTCTTTTTGACCTAAACTATTGAAAAATGCTCAAGAATCGTTATCCTCGAGACTCAGGTTCTGCTATTTATAGAGATTTCTTCTTGCCTCTATCATATTGTGAGTTATTGGTTCATATCAAACATGAGATTCATTTGCGTTTGGGTAAGCTGAATCCATCTATGGTATTATGAGGGCCATCTTTGTAAATTTTTGGCCAAAAAGGGGGAGAAAAGTGTAGGTTTAATCCAAATAAATATGGAACTTGATTTTCCATTGCTGAACATGTCAAAGAGAAAGTCGTGTAATCTGTTGAAGAGTATGTCTTTGTGACTTGTGATCTGAGTTATGAACACAATTGTGACTTGTGTTCTGAGTTACCCGAAGGAGCATGTGGATACTTCTTTATTTTCCTCTTATGGTCTTCTATGATAAGAATTGGTGTCTAGGTTAAAGGGGAGTGTTGGTCATCTTCTTCCTCGTGTACATCAGATGATCTCGAAATCTTCGTAGCACTATAAGTGGTGCAGTAGGTGTTAAGGTCTGTGCTGTATTGGAACTAACTCAGAAGAATGAAGGAAGACATCAATCTGAAGACGGTATTCTTGATCTATTGGATTGAAGATGAAGATGATGAACAAGATGCTAGGACATCTTAACTGAAGACGGACTCCATCCAACTGCTGAGGGATACTGGTAGACAGTGTTAGATTGAAGTGTTGTAATATGTAACTTATTTGTTTTAGCCAAAAATTTTCCAAAGGGGGGATTGTTAGTTCTCTATTTTTAGAGTTGGCATAATTTTTGTAAAACAAATAATAGTGTCAATATTGTAATATATAAAAAGAACATGTACAACAAGAGTCACAGTGGAATGCCAAGAACATGTTATGTTGAAACAATTCAACATCTGGAATAACATGTCACATGGGATGTCACAACGTCATGCCTGAGATGAAATGAAGAGTTTTATTTAAATCTATGTGATTTAATTACTATAGAGTATTGTAGAATATTCAAGGATATAATGCAATCAATCAAGGTGTGATTTGCGAAACAGGTCTGAGGAATCAATAAGAATATTCGAATAATCAATCAGAAGAATCATGGCAGAATATGAAGAATATAAAGTTTCTAAATATTGAGATATTTTAGGAAGCTAAAGATTGAAGACCTTGCTTGTAGCATAAATAACTACATATGAGTAACAGAAAATAAGCTACGATTAAAAGCATTATAACCTAGGTTTTGTAAGCCAGCCGAGTATTGAAAAGATTAAATCATTAGGGCTAGGTTACATGAACCTCCCGGGTTGTGGGAAGGTCACCGTGTAGGTCTCGAAGCTGTTAAGAAAGAGACATGTTGTTCACCTTGAAGCCTGTAGGCAAAAGGTGTATTGTTCTTGGAGGAAGCTTTTAAGCAACTCTAAGTTAGTGTTCTTAGTCAAGGGGGCTTGGCTAGGTATTGTTATGGAAGTATGTCTTCTAAAAGGTTAATTAGTACAGGTAAAAGATTAGGAAATTAAGGTGGGTTCCTCGTGTCTTAGATGGATCTTCTAAGGTAATTGGGTAGAGATTAAGTGAGAAGTTGTAGACGGGGAGTTTAGGTTCGAATTAATACTGCTGATATTGGATCTTGTTCCTGGCTTGGTATGCCCCCAAATGTAAGAGAGGTTGCTCCAAACTAGGTAAACAATTACTTGTGTTCTTTATATTTTAGTACTGCATAATTTTGTGTCTGTATCTTGTTGTAGTCTTCCTTGACAGAACGGATATCTCGACATCTTTCTCGACATCTGGATCTGTCACACTAGAATTTCAGAAGAGAAAACGGTTTGTGGTGTTATTTTTTTATGTTTCAATTAAATTGCACGACTACAAGAACAAACTAGAAGCCCTTCCCAAAGGCCCAGTAAAACATGCCCAATTACAAGGGCCTAACTCAAAGCATCATAAAAAAAACCTATGAACAGGTGGAACTTCATTAGAGAACTATGCACCTGATCCATGTTGACGATGCATCAACCACCATCAGATCTGGTTAGACAGTTCCTCATGACACGCCAGATCAAGTAGGGACAATTTTAACCATTTATCATGTATAAGTTCTAGGCAAAATACCCTTTTTAGTCCCTGAACTTTATCTCGGGGTCCATTTTAATCCTTTAACTTTTAAAAAGACAATGTAGTCCCTTATATCTTCAAACGGCGTCATTTAGGTCCTTTCCGTCCAATTCTCACTAACGGTGTTTATTTCTTCACGCGTGGCTTCTGACGTGGCATATGTCCACACATGTGGCTTCTGACATGACATATGTTGATTACCAAGTACACCAAATTTCCAAAAAGGATTTCTCAAAATTCAGCCTTCAATAAGATTTGAACCCAGGTCTAAACCACTAAGCTACATTGTCTTCGCTTCATTTATTTACTACTGCGTTGTTTATGATTTGCAATAAACACTACCGAGCTGACAATTGGAGTCTGCATCATATGATTTCACCAACATGGAAGCATGGCTACTTTCCCAGCAACCAAGGCCACGTCTTCCTCTAGTTGACATAACAGGGACCATATTATTTAAATATCTATTTAATATTAATTTCTATATATTTCTTATTTATGCTTTAATATTATTCTCATCTTATTTTAACAAGTTATACAAAAAATGAATATTGGTTAAGTAGGTCATTTGTCATTAAAACTGATTTAATAATAATGTTAATCAAAATATAGAAAGAAAAGAAATATCAAATATATATAATGATTTAATTCAAAGAAAAAATTTTCATATAAAATATCCCAATAGCTAAATAATCTTCAAAGAAATATAGTTTGTTTCATGATTCATTGGGGTGGTAATTTAGTGGTTAACAGTGTTGATAATGCCATGAATTCACACATGCTCCGTCGAAAATGAATAAAAACTTCAACAATTACTTGTGATTATTTAATTTGTTTTTACTTCATGTCTTCACATGGTTGAAAACTTAATAGGTTAATATATTTATGATTAGTAGAGTAAACAGGCAAACACTGTGTATCCTAGTGTTACATTGTTTTTCAAAATAACCATTGAGACCATGGTTCGATTCTTGTTGAAGACATAATTTTGAAATTTATTTTTGAAAATATGGTGTCTTTGGTGATCAACATATGCCACGTCAGAAGCCACGCGTGTAGAAATTAACACCGTTAGTGAGAATTATACGGAAATGACCTAAATGACGTCGTTTGAAGACATAAGGATCTACATTGGTCTTTTTAAAAGTTAAAGGACTAAAATGGATCCCGAGATAAAGTTCAGGAACTAAAAAGGGTATTTTGCCTAAATTCTATCACGTGCCATGACAAGCATTATTTCATTCTTAATATTGCAATTTACTCAGTTATAAATTCTATCCACAGTATCAACACTACGCCGTACAAGAGCTTCTAGAGCGCTTAAAAGCGCTGCCATAACCAGCGCTACCGCAGGTAAAGACAACGCTTTTTGGTACGCCAAAAACGCTCTCGTAGCATACCCTATAGCAGCACTTTTTCTAGAAAAGCGCTCTCGTAGCATCCCCTATAGCAGCGCTTTTTCCAGAAAAGCGCTCTCATAGTATCCCCTATAGCAGCGCTTTTTCTTGAAAATCGCTCTCGTAGCATCTCTATAGCAGCGCTTTGCCTAGAAAAGCGCTCTCGTAGCAACCCCTATAGCAGCGCTTTTTACAGAAAACGCTCTCGTAGGTAGCATTTTTTTTATCTTTTATGCTTTTTTTATTATCTTAAGCAACGCTTTTAATTAGAAAGCGCTTTTGTAGGTAGGCATATAAGAGCGTTTTTAAAAGCGCTATCGTTGCTAAACGCAGTATTTTAAAATGCAACCTGTAATTTAAGCCTCCCAGTTCGACCTGTAATTTATATTTATTTTCAACCTGTAATATTTTTGAAAATAATCACTAAACATGTAATTCAAACCTTATATATATACACCATTATTTCAACAAAAACCCATAGGTAGGACATTATATACCATTATATACCAATATAATACTATTATAATCCAAAATAAAATATATACACCATTATAGTTCAATTCACATGTTTACAACAGATACATGTAACTAAATCATCTCTAACAATAACTAAATCAGAATATAAGCCCGAAATTCTCAAAATCCGATGAGCGCACGGTCCTAGTCCTGCAAAGTATGAACAGAACAACACGGTCATTATCAAAATCATACTAACATTGCTCAAACGCAATTAAAGGCTCCAACACAAAGTCATTATCAAAATCCGTCACACAATAATGAGCAAGCAACACAGAACGACCCAATCCCCTCATATAAAATTCTGCACTAATAGTATTTCCTAAATATGAAAACAACACAAAAATTCTATATCACAGCAAAGTTTCAAAACAGACCCCACAACAACATCTATACTTCAAATTTTCCAAGAAAACAAATTGTCATTCAGAAACATCAACAATATTATTAGCAACAATTTCATGTGATTTGCAACTCAATCCACCAATGTAATGTGTCATCAATCTAGTCTCAAATTAAAATATCAGCACCACTTATTTAAGAATCAAACTCAACAACAATAGAAACAAAGTGCAGCACTCTTATTCAGCAAACAACAAACTTGATTCATATAACAACGTCATCATCGTCAATTAATATTAAGCAAAATGAACCAACATCCACCAAAGGAACACAAACACAAAGTCATTATCAAAATCCGTCACACGGTAATGTATTCATAACACTTTTCACACAATAATGTATTCATACCTATATGAATAGTCGCTGAATATAAAATTGACACAATTCCTCTTTGATTTCTTCCAACTTAAGTCTCGTGTAAGAAGCAGAATAGGAGTCATCAAAGTACTACATAACAAAAACATAATATGCATGATTTAGTTAAATATAAAAAATTATAATAAATTATCCTAAGTTATAAATCCATACCATGATTGGAATCTCTAATTGATTCGTTTGAAGGATTTCTTTCAAAAACCTCAAAACAAAGTATCCGCAATCTGTATTGTTTCGCTGTGGCGGAAACTACATAGAAAAACAAATAAGATTTTATAGTTGTTTTGTTTTATCAAGTAGCATAACTATTATGAGCAAAATTGTGAAAATTAATGTACCTGCACTTTGATCCAAGTAATGTTGTTTGATTTAGTCCGTGATACTTGTGCGTCACTTTGACATCGGAATACTTGTATTGATCTAACAAAAATATAAAAGCATATATTTAGATCAATCTCACAAATAATTAAATATATAAATATACACGAATATTTAGAAATATCTCACTTACCTATCAATCGTTGACTTCATAGCCGGATAATTGGTCCACTCACCATCTACCGAATTCATAAAATATACCACTTCTTTTATATGGTTGATAGCAAGCAACAACCAGTGTGCTCTATAAAATAAAACAAGTTGTTTATATGAAAAAATTTCTACGGAAAAGAAACAAAGATTAGATGAACCAAAAATGAAAAACTAACCCTACTGGTTGGGTATTATACGCCCAAAGATACAAGCTTTCTGTATTGCCGGTGGTCATGAATCTATCGTCTAAGCACTGTCTAACTGAATCTGGTCCCGTAGCAATTGTCGGTCCGCTATAATGAGACGAAGACACAAAATGGAATCTGTTTGACAATTCAGTCCCGCGCAACACTTTGTCATACAACAACCTTAAATAAAAACATAATAAACATTAGACTATTTTCATTGAAATGTGTAATTAAATTGTTCAACTAATTAAATAATATATTCATCGGATTACCGGATGTTTAGGCCAAAATCTCTTTCCAAGACTAAGTCTTTATTTTATGAATTGAAAGTAGTGAAAATAACAACAAATGCTAAGTCTAAAATACTACACTTAAGATGCTGCTAAAACAGTCCCACAAAGTCGTTTAAAACACACATGAACACAATAGAATGGATCAAGGCATTTAGCAAGAAAGAACACATATGCATGGTTGAAATTTAAGCACAAAACATGATTTCAAGTGGTAAAATAACCAAGTATAATCAACACCAACTCACTTTTTATGAAAGGATTTTCAAATACCACTTACAAAATTAGCAAAAACAAGCTCTCGCCTTAATTCGCACATTTAAACATCAACACACACGTTTGACAAGTGAATTACTCTCAACAAAACTAGCATCAATATTCATGAACCAAACAATAAAAATTCTAAACACTTCACAACAACACAAAATAAAAGTTTGCTATCACTCTTAAGAATTCTAGCCATGAGATTGATAACATCCTAACACCAAGCCTTATCATTAACATTCAAACTTGACAATTAATTTTCAACCATGATTAACAACAACTTGCATCCACCGTGAACATCAATTCTCGTCTTACACAAACTCTCCGCATTAAAACCAAACAAATTCTCCGCATTATCGCAATTAACATTCAACACCTACATTAACTCCCAACCATATTAAAACAACCAAATCAACTTTGAAAACTTTCACAAGAAATTACGCAAACACCTAGTATGCTAACTACCAATGCTACTCTTTTCTATCAATTAATTCTTAGCATCATCCACAATCATCAAAGAACTATCACATTTCCACAATTATATTCACCAATTCAAATAATCAACTAAACTAGACTAAACTAAGTTTCATTATCGATAACAATTCAAATTAGCAGCAAGAACAATACTGTCACCACATCCAGTTCATGTCATCAATTTATAATCACAACATAATACCTAAATCGTATCGATAACATGTAAACTCACTAAAATGCAGTGAAACTCCTCAGGAACAAACTTGGAGCGAGGAGGATAATGTGAGCACGCTTCGTGGTGGCCGGAAAGCTTCGTGGTGGCCGAAACAAACTTGCAGACGCGGAGGAAAGATGGAAGGGAGTACCGGTCGGAGTTTAGTCGAAGAGGGAGTAACAGTTTTTTTCCGATTGAAGACGTGGTGGTGGTGGAGTCGTCGTAGAGGTGATAGCTAGTGGTGGTAGAGGTGGTGGTGTGGTTCTGTTCGTGATTTAGGGTTCTGAGAGAGAGAGGCATAGAACGCGTGTGTTCTGTTTGTTTTGTTTAAAAATTTTAATTTTAAATGGGCTACGCCAGCGCTTTTAGTAAAGGGCTTTCATACCCCCCTATAGCAGCGCTTTTACTAAAGCGCTTTCATACCCCCCCTTTACTAGGGTTTTTATTAAAGCGCTTTCATATCCCCCTTTACCAGCGCTTTCATACATCCCCCTATAACAGCGTTTTCTAAAAGCGCTTTCATAACCCCTCCTTTACCAGGGCTTTTTTCACTTGTTTTTTTTATTTTGTTTTTAGCGAGCCCTATAGCAGCGCTTTTCCTAAAAGCGCTTTCGTAGATGCGCTGCTAAAAGACAAATTTGACGTAATGCAAAAGAACTATTTTGCTTCATCTGATCAATCTTTCGTTCCATGATCGAATCAAAATCCCACCCAATTGAATAAAATTTCATTTTGTTATATGAGAATTATCACAATTATCAAAAGAAGAAAAGCTTGATCTAGCTAATATGACTCAGTGGATTAACTTCCATTATATGACAAGTATCAATAGAAATGTATAACTTTCTTATAGTTTCATTATATGACAAATATCAATAGAAATGTCTAACTTCCATATTGTTCCATCACTAGTTATGTAATCGAATTACCGTGGAGAAGGTTTGGGTGACTCTGGTGATGTGGTGACTTTCTGACTTTCCCTCTATCTCTCTCTAAACTAATTTTTCTCTCTCAAGATATAATTTATTTTAATCCTTCATTTCTCTTCAATTTTGCCTAAAGTCACAAAGTTACATACACAGTAAAGTTACTGAATCCTATCCCAATTACCGTACAACAATTGAAAATAATTATATTTTTTTATTGTGAAAATAAATAAATAGTTATATTTTTTAATGAAGGCCAAAATAAAAAAGAAGAGATATTTGAACATAAAAATTATGGTGAGTGAGTGTGACTTTTTTATGTAGCAAATATATTTTATTTCTAAAGAAACATATGTGAAGAGTCATTGTCACCTATTTTCTCGATGTTAGTTGAGACGCTTAACAAAAAAATGAAAAGGGATAACTATACACTTGCAGTAATCCTCTTGTCACTTTTTCATATATTAAATAAATTGCATGAGTTATAATATATGCCTCTATCTTTTTCAATCTTACTTTAAATTAGTATATAGAGTGGTCGTGTAGTTTACGAATTAAACTATTATGATATGTTTTAATTCTCAAAGTTCTTACCAAATGAGTAGTATATAAAGAACTTCAACATAAGAAAATAGAGTTGTAAGAAAATCTTCAAAAAAAATGGTAAAGCTCAATTGCCAATCTCTTTTATTAGGACTTTTTTGCATTGTGTTGGTCATGACTTCAGGTAAGAAAATTAACAAAAAAATTTTGTTCTTGAAAATATTTTATTTTTCATTTTTCATGTATGTTAGTTTTTGTACATAATTGTTAACATGTAATCTATAGTATAAAGAAGAGATTATTAATTTGTGAATATAATTTTTTGAAGCAGGAGCAACACCAGATTTCAATCCAGTTTATCGTTGTGTTGCGGTGTGCGATAATGATTGTCCCGTAAAGTGCAGGCTTAAGGGATATCTTAGTGGAACTTGTATTGGATTGTTATGTTGTTGTGCAAATTAAGGCATGTAGAATTACATGTAATCCAAAGCAATGGAGCATTCTATTATTTTCAAATAAATAAAATCTATGGGAAGCTAAAATTAACAAGCAATTATGCAACAATAAATTGGGTTTGTATTCAGATAAGAGTTAAATGCATGTCTCCAAAAATTCAAATATCAATAAAGTGATCAACATATCTGAGTTTGTCTTCACATTAGAAGAGTATCTAAATTTAGTTTTGATGTCAATTAAATAAAATTTTCTTCTAAAGAAGAATTCAATATTGAGAAAAGTTTAATCGTATTTGATACTTGCGGAAATCCTATTGAAGGCAGCTTGAAAAATTTATGTAAGTGACTATCAGTGTGAGCTAGATAGATAAAAGCATTGGCAGATCCTGCCCAATATATTAGGGGGAGCCGTCGAGAATAGAATTAGGTTGAGTGCCTAGCCTTCATCCATTTATTTAATGTCATATATTTTTGGAAATTTGTCATTCCACCCCGTAGATCTCTCACGCACCATGTGCGTTTTCAAAATTATTCTCTGTTTTCAGAGTGTATTTTTGGAAATATTTTTTTAATTTTATGTTGATTTATTCCATAGGTGCATTTATGTAATTTTTTTTTAACGTTGTTTAAATGGTTCTGTATATGTATTTACAAAACAATTTAACGTAAAACAAAAAAGTACTTCCTTAGATATATATACGAAAACGGGGTAAAAATGAAATTTCGCAGGATGCCTAAAAATATTATTGGGTGGATTGAGACATTCTCTTTTTTGTTTTATAATAATTTATTTCAACAAATTAAAATATTTGATAAATTTTTCCTAGATACACTTACCTATTTAAATTTCATTGAAATGGAAGAAATTATCATATAATATTTAATTAAATTACAAAAAATAAAATTAGGTTTTTATAAACTTTTTGCTTAGAAAAACTATTCACAAGAAAGAGTTTAAATTAGGTTTTTATAAACTTTTTGCTTAGATATTTAATTTAATTTAATTTTTGAGAGGGCTAAGATGTCTTTTTACACTTTTTGAAGGTTGAGAAAAATATAAGAAAGAGTTTAAATTAGGTTTTTATAAACTTTTTGCTTAGAAAAACTATTCACAAGATAGATGGGATAGGAAAAAAGAATGACACTTTCGGTTTACACAAGTTCACCTTAAACAAGGTTAATCTTGTCAACCCGCCAACGTGATTTCGCATTCTAAAAGATGTTAATCCACTAATCTTGAAATATTACAAACAAACGTCTAAGAGTCTAAAAAGACATCTTAGCCCTCTCAAATATACAGACTATTAACCTAGTCACTTGAGGAAAAAACAAATCTCAAAATATTTACAATAAAAAGTGTTTACGAATAGCGCTTCTAGATAAGCAAATGAAATAAAGTTTAAGCACAAATGTTTACACAATTAATGAGCAACAATTATGTGTTTGAGATTCTCTAGAATGAATATTTCTCTTTGTGAGTTTTTTGCACAATAACTCTCAAAATTCTTTCTCTTGGCTTTTCTTTCACGTTGATATATTCAATGTTGTTCATCTTTTTTCTTCATGAGGTAAAGCTCCTTTATAAATGCTCAAAAAGTAGACCGTTGAGAAGGACAAAACGTCACTTTCATGCCAGCTACCATAACAGCTTCAAGAGATCGTGGGAGACAAGTGCACACAATTTGTACATACGTTATCACAATAGGGGAATGGGTATAGTACTATTGTACTATTATCTTCTTCTGTAAGTTTCCGATCTTTTCTTTTTAATGATATACTTCTGATTTGAAATAGTGAGAGTATATAAGAGATCACGTTATATGAGAGATCCAAGAGTAATAGAGTCTTGAGTGTAACACCCCAAATCTACCCCGCAATCAACAGGAATATCAGAGTACAAAAATTTAAGCGAATAGAACATAACAATTCGGAGCGTCACATTTTAAATAACAAAATCACCTACGTATATCATGCTCAATTACTCAGATACATAACACACATGTAGGAGAACAATATCGAAATCATTAATCGTTGTCAGCCAATCAAGTACTTGCATCGCAGCGGAAAATCATATGTCAACAACAATACAACTCATAATATCACGGCCAAACACGGCACGATACATCTAAAAAGTCTCAGCATAACATAAGGACAAAGTTTAACAAGGACAAACACAAGAAGCCAAAACATAAACAAGTAATCCAACGTTCCCCGAGTGCTACGTATCTGTTTACGGTGATTTCCGGTAAACAACCGCTAGTCTTCCAATTTATAATAAATATGATTTGGTTACTCGTAGGATCGACTAGATTGATCCTAGGACATAGTCAAAAAGATTGTTATTGATGGTCATTCGAACCATATCTATGATTCATCTTGTCAATAAGAATTTCCTCGAACGAAACGAATAAAATTAGCAATCACTTCGTTATACACGTGAGTATAACTTCAGCGAAAGGTAAGTCAAGATAAAATATGAGACGAAACTGTAAAAGTGCAAAAATCTTTAAGTGCAGAAATGTTAAATACTTCAAAGATAAATGACATGAAAATAATGAGTACAAAAAGTAAATGGCAAGAAGTAAACGAAATGCAATAATACTGAAAGATACTTGAAAATTAAGGGAAAATACACATGTATTAAAATGGTGGTGTCATACGTACATTTCTCAGCGAACTCTTTCTCTTTAACACTTGATACTTGAGTAATATGTGAGTGATTTGTACAAAATGAACACACGGAATCCCAATATTAAGACCCTTATTTATACTAGTTTCGACCTTAACGGTCCTACGCTAATCTAATGCCACGTTTCTCATAAGAACCTCAGGAACGCCATCTGTCTTTAGACAGTTACGAAACCGTTTTCGAATTTCAAATCCTCCCGCCTAAGTCCTTCTTCGACGCGTGGCAATGTATTTAACATTAAAACACTACAAAAGCACGCTAAGTATCAATACTTAACATATTTCACGAAATCTGTGTAAGTCTTCGAAGACATATACTCCTACTAGCTTCAGCATTCACTATCTTCGTTATAACTTAGAAATCTTCATTCTCGAAGCATGGCCATCAGGAGCCATTTTTATCTTCAATGATGGTCATCAGTAACCATCCTTCCTTCGAGTTTTTATCCTTCGAAGGACCATGTTTGCAAAACGAAATCTTCAGCTAACAAATTGCCCCCAATAAATGCCTGTTTCGAAAAACAAGAGAAATAGGCGTTTCTTGTCGTCATAAGATTTTGTCCCTTACTTATCTTTGAAAGTTCCAAGATTGATGACTGACGTCATAATCATTGATGACCCTGTTTCCAAAAACGTCTTGTCATTTTCAAAGATGTCTTCTCATAACTTACATTCCCACGTTTTTGACCTTACTTCTTGATCATTACTCCTACATACTAGGAGTAAAGCTAATTTATTCGACCGCCGTTGGATTAAATCAATGCCTGCCGCGTGTCCCTTGGTTTTTACCCAAAAGATTTAAAAGGGTTTCCGTTAAACCTTTAAATACTTGACCTTGCACCTTTATACACCTTTCACTCCTATTTCTTCATTCTCCTTCAAAAGAACAACTTCAGTCCCTTCAAAACCTATTTTCTTAATCCAACTTCTCCATGGCTTCACCTTCAAATGTTCTTCATCCTGTTCTAAAGCTCCAAAATCCAACGCAGTTAGGAGAACAAGAACACATACCAAACCCTAATACTGCAGAGGCGCGCGCTATCTACGCTTCTCAAGTAATCATCCCCTTTGAACTTTCTGGAAAACCTCTTGCTTTTATGGGTCCGTTACCAGGCGAAAACAATCCATCTATGAACAAATTCTTTCCTTCTTATTATAAAACTAGACCCTTAGTTCGTAAGATTAAGATAGATGAAGATAGACATTCATCTCTAGGAGAACCTGATAATGCTGAAGAAGCTTCAACTGCAACCCCTTTGGTGTTGACGAAAATTAGGTTAAACTATATGACCAACTTTGTGAAAGTGTTTAGGTCAATCCCGTTAGCCAAAGATCCTGAACTATACTATGCCTGGTTAACGAAAGTAGAAGGAAAGAAGGAATCCTTCTGGAAAACATTAGGAATATATGATTTAATTCAATTATCCAAAACGGGCTTAGAGTATAACCAACCCATGTTAGTAGCAGCGGTTCACTTCTGGGATGCTTCCCACAACACCTTCCACCTTCCATGTGGAATGGTTACCCCCACTCTTTTCGATATAGCTGCTATTACAGGACTTCGACCAACTGGGGAAACCTTTGACCCAAATGATATGGATACTGATAATATTAATTTCAATGAGGCAACAGTCACTTACACTGCATTCATTCAGAAGTACCATAACACAACGCAAGCAGAGGTCTCCGATGAGGAGCATATTGCTTTCCTAGCACCATGGCTCTCACGATGTGTTTTCTGCTCAAGGTCCATACAGGTTGCAAAGAGATATCTTTGTATGGCTAATCAGCTACATGCTGGAAAGAAACTCAACCTGAACCAGCTAATCCTAGGATTTCTTTATGAGAATCTTAGCGAAGCCGCGAACCTTACTAAAAACTACAAAAATGGAACTTTGCTTTTTGCTGGTCCTTTCTGGCTATTGCAGTTGTGGCTTAACGCTACTTTTGAAACTCATCTTCCCTTTCGAGGCATCGTCAATGAAGAAGATAATAAGATCAGAAATCGAACTGTAGAAGGAACCATGTTGGCTTACCTAACTCCGAAAGAAGAGACTGGGAAACTCCGTGAACACTTTCTAGCATATATAATGATGTTCGCCCAGCGTAATCAATTCGATCCTTCCATGGCTCCGTTCGTACACAGAACAGTCGGTCCTGAGTGGTTCACTCGAAGGTTCCCATTGATATCTCAGGATCAACAAACTGAGTCTATGGAAATTTGGGAAGCCTTTCTTACTCCAAGGCTGTTTTATCACCGTCTTCGACCATCCAAAGGCCAATGCGTTCTTGTATGCTACCAACCAAATCTAGTCTCGAGACAGTTTGGGTTGGTTCAAATAAAACCCAAATGTTTGTACGATAAAAGGAACCATATGTGTTTCCATACCTTGCATTTATCTGAAGAAGAGTGTGAATCAAAAATCAACAAATATGTTGGCGTTGCCGATCTCTCTCCTATTTCCTTCGAACCTGCTTTTTATTCTACACCAGATTTTCACCAATGGTGGACGGGTTATTACACCACACAAATCTTTGATGCCGATAGTCTTACTCAAGAACTAACTACAGCTTTTGTTGATGTGCAGGAGAATTTTCACAAAGGTACTTCGACTCATATTAAAGAAATACAAGCCTTTCAAAAATTCTTTGAAACTATCTACAGGCCTGATGATCTTAGTCGGACCGTTCGTGAAGCTGCAATCATTTTACGCGAAAAGTTTTCCGCTAAACTGGATAAGTTGAAATTGCCCCCGTCTGTTCGACCAGAACTACGTTATGAAGTGGCTTTCAAACTTAATCCTCCAAGATTCCCTCCATTGCCAAGTGCTGATTTTGGTGTGGCCCTAAGCCCTCCTTTTCCAGACTGGTTTGTGTGTGGAAACGCTTTCAAAATTCTTCAAGAAAGTACTAAAAAACGCGCCGAACGAGTGGTTCCGACTAAGCATACCCTGGATACTTTTAAAGGGCATCTTCATATAGATCTTGTACATGTTCGTGTCTTAACTCCAATACCTGAAGGTTTGGGCTCAGGCAATCTTTCGACTAACTCTTTCTTTTCTTTGCTGATATACTGATCCCAGTTTCAACTACAGCCGTCGCTCGAAAGAGAAAGATCAAAGAAGCTTCTGCACAGAAGGATTCTGAAGCGTCTAAGAGTAACAAGCCGAATGAGAGTGATTCTGTCACCACTGATAAGAGGCCCACGGTACATACCCACTTTATATTCTAATCTTGTACAATATATGAGTAGTACTTACTTTGCTCAATTCATATTTTCCAGAGCTCGAAACCCCCGACAGGTTCGAAGCGGAAAGTCTCTTCAACGGTTGTCTCAGATGATGAAGACAAATCTCCTCCCCGTACTAGGCAAGGACATAGAAAGAGACAAAAAGCTGTTACCCCTTTGGGAAAAGAGAAAGGGTCAGGTTCCTCTAAAGTCGTTTCCTCTAGCGACAAGGCGTCTTCTGAAGAATCACCTTTAAAAACTGCCAGCAATGCTTTTGTTGTCGAAAGCCATAATTTGAGTCCAGACAACATTCCACCCAAGGTATTTGGGTTTCAACCCGAAATCATCTTATAAATTTTAACTAAACGATCAAATTAACATCTTACCTTGTTATTGCAGGATGATACTGGCATTGCTACTTCGGATCTTAAGGCTTCCGACCTTACCATTAATGTCGACAAACTCCAAGGTAATCATAACCTCTTCATTTTCATTAATAAACTCCTCAGAACTTTGTCACTATGATTAATTCTGGTTTGTTTAACGCAGATGTTTCTCAAAACAAATCTCATGTTCTCTCACCAGTTCTTGAAGATGCTAGGCCTCTTGCCACCATCTTTCCTAATGCGCCAGTCGAAGAAAGTCATTCCACTGATGAATCCCCACCTACCCACCAAGGTAAAAACCTGGGAGAAGATCATCCATGCTCAGGTAGTGATAATGCGAATCGGCGACCAAATGGTAGTGAAGATACTGTGTCTGAACAAGATGCCATGGAGGAAATTTCTAAACCGGATAAAAACAATCCTCAAGAAACTTCAACCTTTGACACAAAAGTTGCTCCTGGGGCAACTTCGACGCCTATCTCTGCGCAACTTACTCCTTCAGAACTGGAATAGCTTAAGCAAACTGACCCCCTCAGTTTCCTGAAGGCCATGATGAATGTGAACACTCCTTCGTCTTCTGAACTTGATGTCTCTCCAGCTGTTCCTGTAGAATCTGGTGACAAGGAGGACATCCCTGGTCTCCTTCGTCAGATAAAAGAAAAATTCTTTGAGACCCACCTTGCGGATGTTCTTAGTCAGAATCCTACTAAGAGTCATATCTTGAATCAACTTTTGAAGAAAGTGGACTTGTTTCAAGTCTCAAAAGAAGTTTCAGAGGTAATTGTCTTGCTAGTTTCTCTAGTCGAACAACTCCAGGCCAATATTCTTCGAAAACAAAATGTCGACGATCAGTTAAGCGAAAAAATGGCCTCTCACAACTTCATGGAACTCTGCTATGGATGCAACCAAACAAGGTGAGGCCCTCAAGCTTAAACATTCAGAGAATCAGAAAGTATATGACGACTGTGAGAAGAATATCAACTCCTGGAAAAAAGAGATAAAAGTACTCGAAGAGAAAATAAAGGAAGCTGAAACTCGTCAGGCAACCATTCAAAAGGCCAACCAACAAGATTTGCTCGAAGTGGCGCAATTGGGGATTAAACATTTCGAAACTGCCCAAAAGTTAGTGCCAGAGATTGAAGGACTGAAGAAACAACGAGCATTACTCGAGCTTCGTATGTCTTCATGGGAAACTCAATATTCGAAGATCAAAAATAGTCTCCCTGAGGATTTTAACTAGTTACCTCAAACTCTGTATTTTGTTATAATGCTGCACCTTCGTTTTGTAACCAAACCCTTCATGGAAACTTATATGTATGCTTGACTTTTATTTTTTCATTTTGTCCATGTTTCCAATATTCGCAAGCACTATTTTTCAGCAAATCTTTCAGATTCTGCCAAAATATATTTTCAGATTTTCCACAGTGATTTCAATTAATGCAACACATATGATCTGACTATCCTTCGCAGCATCCTTACTCTTAGACTTGACGTTTATACTCCCTTAGCCGTAATCATCATTAAATGGTGACGTCACTTTCTTCAAAACGTTTCTTTGAGACGTGCGTGCATCAGTTCTCATGATTACTTCTCAACTTCCCAAGGCGGGAAACGGCGGAAGCCATAACTTCTCTTTTTGGAATACCAAACGCAGTCCAATCAATCATTAAAATTTAAACCGCCCCTTACTTCCCCAGGTCTATATTAGGGCTTAACATCACATTTATCTCTTCATTCTTGTTTTATCAACTTCCGTCTACAATTTCATTTTTGTTGCATTTCCTTAAACACAAACAACAGAAAAAGTATCCTTTTTTCCTCTAAGCTCTCTTTTCTGAAATGGCTGTACCTCTTTCTTATAACAACATCAGAGCTTGTATCAAAAAGGAGTTCAAAATTTCTGAGGAAGAACTTGAGGACAACTTCATCAGCCTCAATACTCTCTTTGCTAACCAAGAGCTGGATTTCTACTATGGCGAAATCCTGGAGGGTTCTGTTTACCCTAACATGCTAGCAGATTTCTGGATGTTTGCGTCTCTACGCATAGATCCCGAAGGTAGAACCACGATAGTCTCTGAGGTTCGACATGCTCATCTTAGCATCACTCCTACCACCATTGCTAACTTGATGAGATGTAACAATTCTGGGGAGACTTTTGATCATAACTGCTTCAACATGACCACTCATCTTTTGTTGAGGACTCTCATGGACAATGATCCTTTCAGTGCCAAGGTTATAAGGATTTGGCATCAAATGCTTGTGGGTAACTTCTATCCTCGGAAGCATGACGAAAATAGCATCATGGTCGAGGACTTAGAGTTCATTCTCTGTGGCCTTCGAGGGAAGAAAATCAACTTTCCCTTGATGATTTTCAAAGGGCTCGTTGAAGCCGTTTCTATGGCTGCTGCCCGTCAAGGGAATGTGACGTGTCTTCCATATGGGAGACTCCTCTCTTACATATTCCTCAAAAAGGGTATAGTGAGGAGGATGCGCACCTCTGGATCTATAGATATGTTCGAGGCAGAAAGCTTGCCTGTGCTGTCCTTAGAAGGACTAGATCAAAGGATCAATTAGCAAGTGTTTGCCCTAGGTTTTCATGTTTTCTTTTTTGTAATCTCGAATGTTCTTGGGTCACGTTCTTAGATCTCTTTTGTAATGCATGCACTTTTTCCTTTTAAATGACAAATATTTTGGTGTTTTTCTGTCTCTTTACTTTACCTATCATATATTTTGATTATAAAGCCATTTTGGTAATGGTTTGACCATTTTGGCTTTCGTAGTACCTTGAATATCTACGTTTTTGCAATCTTTACTTCGTACATGCTTGGTTTATATCTCTTCAGATATTTCCCGTTTACTCTTAAGATCCTACGATCTTCTGCTAATTCTTCAATTTCGTAAGCATTATTCGAAAATACCTTTAAGATTCGAAAGGGTCCTTCCCAGTGTGGGGACCATTTACCAAGTGCCTGATTCTTTCGATCTATAGGTAAAATAACTTTCCAAACTAGGTCATTATTAATAAACGTTTTACCTTTCACCTTTTTGTTGTATGCTCTGGATACTCTTTCCTTTTTTCTTTTTATCATCTCCAACGCTCGAAGTCTGTCTTCGTCCAGATCTACTAACTCATTCATCATTAACTCCCAATATACGTTGGGAGGAATATCTGCCTGTCTTTGTATCCTTACTGACTGCAGATATATCTCGATTGGGAGTACTGCGTCATGACCAAACGTCAGTTGGAAAGGCGTTGTATTTGTAGCTTCTTTTGGAGACGTTCGACGAGCCCAAAGTGCTTGGTCCAAAGTTTTATGCCAATTCTTGGGTTTCTTCCCCGCATGTTTTTTGATAAGGCCAATTATTATCTTGTTTGATGCTTCAACTTGTCCATTTGCTTGAGCATAGTAAGGTGTAGAAGTAAATAATTTGAAACCTATTTCTTTGGCGAAGTCTTGCATTTTCCGCCCAGTAAAGACCGATCCTTGATCAGTAGTTATACTTTCTGGGATTCCAAATCTGTATATAATATGTTTCTGAATAAACTCAATCACGGCCTCTTGATCCACATTCGCCAGTGGTATTGCTTCGACCCATTTTGTGAAGTAGTCTATTCCTACTAATATGTATCTTTGACCTTTAGACGACTTGGGGTGAATTTCTCCAATCAAATCTAGTCCCCATCCCCTAAAAGGCCAAGGTTTCACTATTGTACTTAATTCGTTTGCTGGGGCGTGTTGGATACCTGCATGTTCTTGACATTCTTGACACCCTTTCGCAAACTCTATGCAGTCTTTTAACATGGAAGGCCAATACATTCCATAACAAAACAGAAGCCATTTCATTTTGTGTCCTGCTTGATGTGCACCACATGCTCCACTGTGTACATTCGAAAGAGCTAAATATGCTTCTGCTTCACCCAAGCATTTCAACAATACACCTTTAGGAGTTTTCTTAAACAATTCGTTTCCCATCAGGAAATATGACAGGGCTCTATACTTTACCTTCCTGTCTGTATCTATCGAAGGATGTTTTAGATAGTTTATTATTGGACTCCTCCAATCTGTATCTGCCAATGAGTCTATGTTTAGTATTTCGAACTCTTCTTTGTTGGCGTAACCTAATTGTGAATTCTCCAGATCACTTGGGGAAAGTTTAGTAGACATTGCTCTCCCTCTTACTTCAATCAATTCTTCTAACTTCTCTTTTGATACCTTGTATCCTGAAGCTAGCTGTGCCAAGTCATTTGCTTCTTGGTTGTTGGTCCTTGAGACATGTTTTAATTCCACATATTCGAATTTCTTGAGCAACCTATTTGCTATGACAAAGTACATGATCAAATTTTCTTTGATGCATTTGTATTCCTTTGTCAGTTGTTTAATGACCAATTCAGAGTCTCCTTTAATTTCGACTCTGGTTGCCCCCAATTCTAACAAAGCTTCAAGTCCAGCGATTAATGCTTCGTATTCAGCTTCGTTGTTGGAGCATAAAGGGCCTTCGATTTTATACTTAAGCTTTGTTGGAATTCCATCAAGAGAAATTATTAGTATTCCAACTCCGGTTCCCTCTCTATGAGTCGAACCATCGAAATATAACTTCCAAGGCTTTAGATCCACATACTGTTGATCACTCTCAACTAGTGCATGGTCGACAATGAAATCTGACACAATTTGACCTTTCATCGCCTTGAGAGGCTGAAATATCAGTGAATATTCAGTAAGGGCTAAAGCCCATTTACCAATTCGACTATGCCATATTGGCTTAGATAACATATGTTTAATAACATCACAATGAGACGAAACATAAACTGGCTTTATATAATACTTAAGTTTGATACAAGAGAAATACAAGCAAAGGCAGAGTTTTTCTATCGCGGTATATCTAGTCTCTGCATCATTGAGTACTCTACTTAAGTAATAAATGGCTCTTTCGATGCCATTTTCATCTTCTTGTGCCAACATGCTGCTTATTGTTTTATCTGAAGCTGAAATGTATAGGCGCATGTGTTTCTTCCCATTTGGGGGAGATAGAATTGGTGGATGAATCAAGTATTGCTTGATTTTATCAAAAGCTTCTTGATGTTCAGCACGCCATTCAAATTTTCCCTGCTTAAGCCGTAGTAGAGGTGAGAAAGCTTGCGTGCGTCCACTCAAATTAGAGATAAATCTTCTTAAGAAGTTTATCTTTCCCAATAAAGATTGCAGTTCTTTCTTCGTGG
Organism: Vicia villosa; assembly: GCF_029867415.1. Classification (NCBI taxonomy): domain Eukaryota; kingdom Viridiplantae; phylum Streptophyta; class Magnoliopsida; order Fabales; family Fabaceae; genus Vicia; species Vicia villosa. The sequence continues at coordinate 124,321 of NW_026705578.1, forward strand.
ATGGAGACTTGGTTTCCATTATAGCTTTCGTCTTATTTTGGTTGATTTCTATCCCTTTCTTGTGGACTACGAAACCCAAGAAATCACCTGCCTGCACAAAGAAAGCACATTTGAGGGGATTCATCTTCAGGCCATGTTTCCTCATTCTTTCGAATGATTGGCCCAGATGATCGAGATGACTGATATCTGAGGTAGACTTTACTACAATGTCATCTATATATACTTGCATGAATGTTTCTATAAAGTCATGGAATATAGAATTCATTGCTCTTTGATAGGTTGCCCCGGCATTTTTTAAACCAAAAGGCATTACAACCCATTCGTAAGTACCTATTGCCCCTGGGCAACGAAATGCCGTTTTGGATACATCATCTTCTGCAATAAAGATCTGATTGTATCCAGAATATCCATCCAACATGCTCAAATACTCGAAGCCTGCGGCTGAGTCTTCTAGCATTTCTGCCACAGGCATGGGATATTCATCTTTAGGAGTGGCTGCATTGAGATCTCGAAAATCTATGCATACTCTTAATGAACCATTCTTTTTAATTACAGGTACTATATTAGCAATCCATTCAACATACCTTGTAGTTTGGATGAACTTGCAACGTAGAAGCCTTTCGACCTCTGCTTTAAACTTTGAATGAATATCCGGCGCGAACCTCTTGGGAGTCTGCTTTATAGGTTTCTTCCCTTCTTTTATTGGTAATTTTAGTTCGACCAAATCTCTTCCTAGCCCAGGCATCTCATCGTAATCCCAAGCAAAACAATCTTTGTTTTCTTTTAACATTTTGATGACCGTCGCTTTTAGTGCTGGTTTTAGTTTCGCGTTGATGTACGTTATCCTCTTTTGACCTTCGTCTCCAAGATTTACTTCTTCGAGTGGATCTTGGGCTAACATCTTTATATTTGATGCCATTGGGTCCTTTTCGAATCCCAGAGGCTCTTCATCGTAAATTGCGTCTAACCTCTGACTCGATTACTCTCCTACGATCTCTTCGACTTGAACCGGATCTCCAAGGGATTTAGAACTCGTATGTATCTCTGGATCTATCACTTCTTTTTTGGTTAGAACTGTGTTAATCATTACATTTGATAATTCGGCTTCGAGAGCCGCCTTTCTTTTGTTCTCGGCTACGTAAGCCGAAATCTTTTCGAAGAAGGAGGACTCAGACATTATTAATGTCATCGTCCCAGCCTGTTGGCCGTATTGGTGGATAATTCTCCAATGGTGCTGTATCTGTTGGGCCATCCATGATCTCTCTATCCCACTAGAATCCATTTGGGTGTAGAGTTAAATAGTACAACGCATTCTTATTTGGGGTATACATCTCCTCTGCAGCATGACAAAGACCTATGTTTGCCAAGTTTCTATCGAAGTTAGTTTTATTAACTTGGTTAACTTCACCCATATAGTAGCTCTGATCCCCTTCGATATTCTCTACTATACCATCTTCTCTCCAAATGGTTACCCTCTGATGCATTGTTGAAGGCACGGTGTCATACCCCAAAATTTGCTCGTCTTATTTCATCTTCAAGGGTTCAAGGCTGAATGGTTAAACTCAAGTCTTTCTCTCCTATTCAAAGGTTCAGATCAGGGTTTTCTAACTAAAAAGTCAACTCAACTTTGACTGGTCATAACTCTCATATGGTTTGTCAGAAATTGTCCAACCAAAGCCTATTCTCAAGGAAATTTCATTCTCTACAACTTTGATGTTGGGCCCAAAATCCAGAAATGCTTCATTTGAAAGATATGATCAAAGATTTTACAGGTCCTCTAAAAAGTCAACAAAAACACCTTTTAGGTCAAAGACCATAACATGAACATGGAAACTTCAATGGAGATGAAACCAAGAGGAGTGTTTAGAGGACTCTTTGAGCCTTCCAAAAAGTCCTAGAAGTCTTCCATATCTTAAAGATCGGGAGAGTTACGCCTTGTCAAAGTTGGCTTATTTTTGAAGAAAATGCATGAAGTAAATATTATGCAATCTTGGAATTTTTCCAAATGAGCCTGAATTTTTGTGCTTGAAACACGTTCCTAACATTGTTCAAGACCTCTGAATCCATGCCTATATTTTTTGATTTTGTATTCATATTTATTTGGATTTTTATTCAAATAAAGAGCTAAATTAGTTAAATAAAATACAAAAAAAGGGAAGATTAATTCATGAGGCTTTGCTAGCATTATTTAGAGGCCCAAAAGAGTTAGTCTTGGAAGCCAAGAAACCAAGCAAGATTGATTGGAGATGATTAAAGATTCAAAGTAGAAAGATTTCATACTGATTCCAAATCAAATATCTTTGCATTAAAAGAAGATTTTTTCATCAAATTTGTAAAACCTAATTTGGTTAAATATATATGCACAAGAATAACAAGGGGGGGGGGACGAAAAATAGGATTGGCTGCAGTTGGAGAGGCTTGGCCGAGTTCATAAAAACTCAAGAAAAAGGCAAGGTCGAATTCAAAGGTGGAGGTGGATGCAAGGAATTTTGTTGATCCCAAACACCTTCCTGGAGTTTCTCTGAAGCAATCCCAATTGTTACAAATGATCAAAGCGCTCAGAATTGTCCCCAGAAGCCACGGTTTGCCCATTATTTTTCAATTTTCGATTACGCCGAATTAGGCTTCTTAAATCACTTTTGAGCATATGGTTGCGTTCACATGACTGCGTAGAGTATTTCTGGACTGGTAATTGCATGTTTAGACGCAGGTTCGAAGGTGTGCCATTAATAGGGTTTCAGTTTCTCAATTTAGGGGAACCTAATTAGAGGCAAAATTGGCCCCAATTGATGACGCCATTGGATCCAGAGGCTGATTTCTAGTCGATTTATATATTCACCTGGAATTTATTTGATTTGTATGATGAGATTGAAGGAGGCAGGGCTATAGCTACACATCCAAACCGTGGGCATAGGTCCTGTGTTTTTTCCAGAAAAAAAGAAGAAGAAGACTGGCAGGCGGTAGCTGTTCGCGCGTCTGCAATTCAAAAGTGATCCTTTAGTTTTTTATTTAAATCATGGCGCGTGATATTGTACCAGCAAGCAAGTCATAGCCTAGTGGTGATGGGCATATACGTATCACAATCCAAACAGGGGTTCGATCCCCACATGCCACAGGTTATTTTTCTTATTTTTCCACTAACAAAGTCTGCAGATCCAGCGCCTCTAATACACGCGTGACCACGATGCACTCCCTCAATATCACCGTTGGATTTCAACACAGTTTGATCTGACGCCCAGGAAGAATGATGTCCATCATGCACACTCAGGGGTTCACCACACATAATCAAAACCAGGTTTTTTTCACATATTTTTTTTATTATTTATTTTTACTATTTAGGTTAAATATAAATCATGTTTAGTTTATTTAATTTAATTTAGAATTTGATTAATATAATTAGGCTCTTAACTAGGGTTTAGGATCATCCTGATTATTCTACTATGTCGATTATTTGACTTAATTAATTTAATTATTTTAATAGTTAAAATTATAAAAAAAACCTAGAAAGGTGATAAATATTACGGTTTGCCCGATCCCATTGCCATTTGGCGAAACATTAACCTTCGATTAATTCTCTCCTTGACCCGACTAAATCTATTAGTCGCATTAGACGAGAGATAAAACAATAAGACATTAACCTTTTATTTAATTCTCTCCTAGACCCGACTAAATCTATTAGTCGCTTTAGACGAGAGATAAAAATTAAAATACATTTTAATTTGCTGCCCGCGACGATCAATCTATCGATCTGAGTAACCAGCAATGCCCCGTAATCCGTTAGCTATATTGACCAAATCTATTGGTCACCGCATCTAACGGTGCCATATCAAACCAGGGTTGTACGCCCAAACACTTAAAACACATCAAACCACAAACTACGGATTTTCATCCTTTCCAATCTGGCAATTCAAAATGCCTTTCCAATTACAACTCAAAACTACGATAGGCCATTCAAAAAGCCTCAAAACAACTTCAAATACATTCAATTCAATTCAAAGGCGTACAACCCTGTGCCCGAACTACGTTGACTCTGATTCTCCCTAAGGAGATACGTAGGTACTTGGATAACCAAGGCGAGTCCCCCTCCCTAAAATCTCAATTTTCCCCTATTCAATTCTTTAGCTATTAAACCTCCATATTTTAGCCATAAACCTTTGCCTTAGATTCAAAGCCAATAGGAAAGGGTTGAGGGTGCCTAACACCTTCCCTCGACCTGATTATAATAACTTACCCTGAATCTCATAACTGCGTAGGGTTTCCTATTCGCCCTTCAGAATAGGTGGCGACTCTAAAATCTTTATTTTTAGGGAAGGTTGCTACAGCTGGCGACTCTGCTGGGGATTAGTGATAACAAAACTGTAAATTATTATGCTCCTTTAGGTTTTGACAGGGTTTAGGTTTTGGCGAATCAATTAGGGTTTGGCAAATTATTTTTAGGGTTTTGGCTAATTTGCCAAAACTAGGGTTGTGAATTAGGATTTGGGTTTTTTTTCTCTTTATTTAAATATTTAATTTAATTTATTTATTTTATTTATTTATGGTTTTATTTACAGTAATTATCTTTTACAGTAATTTTTAAATGTTTATTTAATTATTACCTGTTTTACTGTATTTTCTGGGATATATATATTGCTGTTAATCCTAAGCGTGGGAATTATAATAATGACCAGAGGGTAATTACATCGCCTACGAGTCTTATTATAATTCCACTCAGAGTGGGTTGAATATCCGGAAAGGTCTGATACGAGGCTTGACCTTGTTGAGGGCTGGACTTGGTATTTGGCTGATCTCTCTGGTAACCTACCCCTAAAACTCAAACCTCATGGATAAAATGAGTTGTTCTAAAATCCAAAGAGACAAAAAGTTTCTGCGGCTACGAACGACCCCATGAGACCTTCTAGAACATACCAATGGGAAGGGTAGGCACCCTAAGCCGTTACGTCGAACCTATGAACCTAGGGCTTATGTGCTTACATGCTTATTATATATGTGCAATTTATATACTGCGAATGCCTTGCATTTTAATTTTTGCAGGTGCTCCCACGCGTTCCCCGGCCTACAGGGACTCTATTTCCAAGACCATGTCCTTCCCACGAAGGACACATCCATCTGTACACGTTGATTGGCCTCACGATGGCCATGAGACCTAGTGACTGTCATGAACAGTCACTCCGCGCTTGTATCTATGCACTCCCTAGCCTGTAGGGACCTCTCTTATATATCCTTGTATTCTTACAACTACGTGTCCTTTCCACCTTCGTTTACGCACGTCGATTGGCCTCTCGATGGCCATGCGATCTAGTGACTTTCTTGAACGGTCACTTCGTGCCTACGTCTACGCATTCCCTAGCCTATAGGGATTCCATTTCTAGAATCTCGTCCTTCCCACGAGACATCTTCGTTTACGCACGTCGATTGGCCTCTCGATGGCCATGCGACCTAGTGACTGTCTTGAACGGTCACCATGTGCTTACATCTACGCGTTCCCTAGCCTGTAAGGATTATGTTTCTAAAATCGCATCCTTCGTACGAAGGACATCTTTGTTAGCATACGTCAATTGGCCTCTCGATGGCCATGTGGCTTAGTGACTGTCCCGAACGGTCACCCCATGCTTACTCCTACGTGCTCCCTAGCCTATAGGGATTCTCTTTTACATTCGTGTGTTTTCACAACGATGCGTCCTTCCCCAAAGGACAACTTCATTAGCATGCGTTCGATTGGCCTCTCGATGGCTATGAGATCTAGTGACTGTCCTGAACGGTCATTCCATGTTTGTTTCTGCGCACCCTCTAACTTGTGGGGTTTAGATTCCCATCCACGTCTTTTATCCCTAACTCGTAGGGATTTCTCTTCACCCGATATCGTCCTTAGATAAGTTGTGTTCCACACAGAGAACCTTCCCACCAAGGGCAACTTCATTGGTACACGTTGATTGACCTCTCGATGGCCATGAGACTTGGTGACTGTCTTGAACGGTCACCAGCCGCTACCTTCTGCATATTCCCTAATCTAAGGGATTTCCATTGGCGTGTCATAACATCTATCTTACAAGGATTTCACGAGGGTATAATGTCGCCTCTAAGGTTATCCCCATGATTATACGTCACACGTCTACATTGCATGCAAGGAGTCTCTCACATACGCGTGCATTTGCATTTTCATGCATCCATACATTTACATTCGCATCTTCGCCCGCATCCACACTTACCGTGCTAGCCGACTTCCCGAGACTCGCAAAGAAAAATCCAAAGGATCATAAACTATGGAGAAAGGAGGATAAATCATCGAGAACGAACTTGATCATGCAAGGAGAAAAAGGATGTCTTTCACCACGCCTTCCCCATGTCCATGCCTTGTCATAACAGGATCGTAAATACAATAAAGGTTGTCATCGGGCAAAGGATTAGTTCAACAAAGAAGTTCCCTCATAGATACACTCAAGATGTATCTAGACATAAAGGGGTTCATATAGAACATATCAAATTTACAAGGACGCTCTACGATAACCTGGGGGCAAGGGTCAGTCCAACTGGGGCAATACCCTGAACAAAGATGCATAAATACGATGGAGAGAAGGCGACGTGTGTTAACTCCACACTAAGGGGCAAAAGGGTCATAGGTTTTCCTCATCAATCTACGAACTCCGAAGATTGCGAATGGTGTGACACTATCCTTAGAAAAAGCAAAAGAGGTTCAGTCAAAGGAAACTCATGAAGTTCCGAAACGACGAAAACCCACCGCTAACAACTCATTCCTGACAGGTTTGACGTGCCCAAGGGAAAATTCGAGGTTGCCCTTTACTTCTACAAGTCTAGGAACTAAGGAGTAAAACAAGGTCAATGGATCTACAAAGGATATTATCCCTAGGATCAATAGGTGTTTATCATGTCAGAATTTCAATCCATACGATCGCTAAGTGTTACTCAGGATAAAAGTTGTACCTTCGGATTAGCAATTCTAATGGGATGACCATGCAGGTTTTAGAATCAATTCATTCGCTTCATTCGCTCACTACTATACATTTCCATGCTACTTTCAATTTCAAATTTAGGGTTATTAACAAACTAAAGGGAGAATGACGAACACAAATAACTAAATCTCGCTAAACATATGCTTTCAAGGTAAGACCGAGCCGAGGATGTACAGGCATTGTTCCAATTCCCAAACAGTGGAGATATAAGGATGTTAATCCCTCGTCACCCCCTCGAGCCAGGAGTTGGAGTTTGTTTCTACTTTTTCAAATAAACCTTGATTTTAACCAGGGGCAGGGTAGAATTCAATTAGTTCAATGGTGTACTTTGGTTGTCAAGAGAATCAGTCAATCCAAACAAAGATTCAAGCATAAGGATCAAGCAAAACAAAAGGTTCAAGCATATCTTCCTCACATTCATCTAAGAATGAGGGAGCAATGGAGATAACATTCACAACAATCTTCTTCCTCATTACATCATTCAAGATCGAGGAAGTATCAAAGTCGAAGCTTACAAATCAAAATCAACATGGCTGTCACAACAATCAATATCCGAGGATAAAAACTCAAAAGGAGTATTCACAAAAAGGAGAAAAAACGCCCGCTAAGTCAACAGAAAATAAAACAAAAACAAAAACGACTTAGGCAAAATTAGGGTATCCCGATGGATCAAATTCAAAGGAGTTGGTTCATGCAAAAATAAGGGATAAAAAAAAAAAACAAAGGCGAAATACAAAGGATAAACTTGTGACTGCTAAATCATCAAAGCTTCACATCAATGCTTGGATTTTCACAACATTTTCATCAATGCTTGGATCTCTACTAAGGCTTCTGCTCAACATCAAAACTGATTCTCTTACAAACGAAGCACATTCATTGGATTAGGCGAATTTTTAGGATTCGGAGAACATCAAGGAGAAAGGGGTGGGTTAAATAAATTTTGAGCCTTATATCCATTGTTTCTTAAAACTGTGAACCAGGCCAAGTTTCAACATTTAAAAGTCCTAATTGAGGCAAGGTCAACTACGAAAGCATATTAAGCAGGATTTGTTATACTGACTCCTAAAGTTTGTTAAAACTATTTCTAAACCATTGCGCTTCTTCAAGCATTCATTTCTAAATCATCTCGTCCTAATTCACAACGGACTTCGATTTCAAAACTTGCCTACACATTGCATTGGAGTAACTTCTCAAACGGTACAACGTCATCTGTGAGTATACACTTAGCATCGAGGAGATCTCGAAATGGGTTAATCAAAGGTGATCCTTTCTAATAAAGACTCTGGAATGGGGGAACCACATCTAGGGGGTTCTCCTAAACAGGGGCAAAATTTCAAAGATCACAGGGGCATGCAATCAAACATCCTATTTACTAGGGGCACTCTTCCTAAGGTTCAATCGACTCGGGGCACACCTCGAAGCAATAACAATCAGGGGCATGTCAAACATGGGAAGAGTTCAAATTCAAAAGGATAGAACACTATGGATAGTCCTCCATATCCTGGAGATCAAGGGCATACCCTTCAATTCAAACGTCGAAGCATATGACAAGGTTATTTCTCGGGGCACTTCCTTCATGGCTTGGAGATCATAGGCGTCCTTTTCCAATAAAAATTGGGGCATTAGATATCAAATCCATAAGGCAAACAATTCAAAAGGGTTGAAGGCGTGGAGAACCTCAAAAGGTTAAAGGCGTGGAGAATCTCGAAAGGTGTGGAGAATTCCAAAAAAGGTGAAGGTATGGAGAATTACACAAGGTGCGAATCGCAAAGGTTAAAGACGTGGAGAACTTCAAACTTCAAAGGCGTGGATTATTTCAAAAAAAAAGCCAAACTGGGGCAAGGCGCACAGCAAAAGGAAAAGGAGTTTTCACACTTTACGACCTCGAACCAATCCTTCTCCTAACTACGATCTTCAAAGTTCAAAACAAACGGGTATTGGGAAGTCGAGCTAGCATTACACCCCACCTTATCAAACAAACCTATAACTCCAGCGAACTATATACGCTTCCGGTTATCAACAACCTGGCATTGGAGCATCATGCAAATTACATGTAAACCGTGCATTACATACATTGGTTGATACATTACACCATGCCTTTTTAGGTAGTCTTCTTTAAGACAATTCATTATCCTTTCTAAGAGCCTTTTCAGGTAGTCTTTTTAAGACAAATCTTCATATCCATTCCAGAAACCTTTTCAGGTAGTCTTATAGAAGACATTGCTTCATTCCACTCATTACATCAATCAACATATACATGAGCATAAGCATTATCCCATACATCAAGACATCCGATCAAAACTCTGGTGCTAAGCTATACTATCCACCTGCTTCCCGGTAACCTTACCGATGACAGTAATCCTACTGTTGGTGTATTTCCAATCACCTGATTGAGGCTTCCGGTAACCTTACCGATGCTAGTAAACTTACTGAGATATTTTTCCCAATCACCTGATTGATGTTTCCGGTAACCTTACCGATGCTAGTAACCTTACTGAGATATTCTTCCCAATCGCCTGATTGATGCTTTCTGGTAACCTTACCGATGCCAGTAACCTTACTGATGATAGCAACCTCACGGAGATATTCACGCGATCACCTGATTGATGTATCCCGGTAACCTTACCGATGATAGCAACCTTGTTGTTCATTTCACCCATAAACAATCTATGCATACGCATGTGCATAAGCATTATCCACATTACCAAGCCGGCATAAGCATAGCCGTGGTGTAGGTGCAAATATGGTCTAAACAGGTTCAATAAGGAGATAAAATCTCAGGATTGACATCAGCATCAGCATGCATACATACGCATTAGCATATGCATATCATCTAGTGCATTCACATACTATAAAGTCCAGTTCTCGTCCTGGCAAATCATTACAAAGTCTAGTTCTCGTCCTGGCAAATCCTTACAAAGTCCAGTTCTCGTCCTGGCAAATCCTTGCAAAGTCCAGTTCTCATCCTGGAAAACCATCAAATCCAATTCTCGTTTGGTAGTCAGTTCCCGTCTGACTGTTACATTAAATCCAATTCTCATTTGGTAGTCAGTTCCCGTCTGGTAGTCAGCTCCCGGCTGCCTGTTACATCCTATCTCAATCCTATCTCAATCCTATTTCAAATCCTATTCCAATTTCAATTTTCAATTTCAATCCCAACCAGGACTTATTGTGTTAGTCCCTGAGCAGCAATAAGTTATGTCATATCACGTTAGTCCCTTGGAAGTGATCTCCTTTCAAATCTTCTCGACGATTCGTATCACATTAGTCCCTTGGCAGTGATATAGAGTTACGTCTCTTTGCAAAAATAGGGATTTATTTTCCCTGTCTCTCAAACAGTTCTCCAAATAGGTGAATCTTTTTCATGCAGGTAAAGTTTGCTAGAACTATAGCAAATGATTCCTCTTATGCAGGTAAACTTGCCCGAACCAGGGCAAGTGACTCCTATTGGTGCAGGTGAACTTGTCAGAACTATGACAAATGATCCAAATGGTGTAGGTGAAATTTGTCCGAGCCAGGGCAAATGATCCAAATGGTGCAGGTGAAATTTGTCCAAACAAGGACAGATGATCCAAATGGTGTAGGTGAAATTTGTCCGAGCCAGGGCAAACGATCCAAATGGTGTAGGTGAAATTTGTCCGAGCCAGGGCAAATGATCCAAATGGTGCAGGTGAAATTTGTCCGAACAAGGGCAGATGATCCAAATGGTGCAGGTGAGCTTGTCAGAGCTATGACAAGTAATCCTATTGGTGCAGGTGAGCTTGCTAGAGCTATAGCAAGTGATCCTTTTGGGGTTCACAAACTACGGAAACTTACTAGAACTATAGTAAGTGGGGTTCACAAACTGCGAGTCGTCGCTACTGATAGTTACGTTTACCCATCACATTAGTCCCTCGGCAGTGATCAAAGGGGTTTACGAAAGGTTCTTCAATCGGGTTTATCACGTTAGTCCCTCGGCAGTGATCTACTTCGAAAAAAAAACATACAAAGGGGTTTCACAAAGGGTTTTACAACAAGATTTCAAAGGTTTCTCAATTGGGTTTATCACGTTAGTCCCTCGGCAGTGATCTTCTCCAAAACGTTATCAACGACAAACAAGGGTTTTTTCTCTTTTTACTAACTCCAACTAACATAACTAACAATCATGCATCATTCAATTAACATACCTCATTCATACATAATGCATGTACATACAACGCTCTCATTTATTTTGAGAAGCTCACTGCATCATGCATCGCATGCATCATAACATTGCATAAAATTCAGGTTGCCTTTTTAGGCTGTGCTACAATAAAAGAAAATCACCTGGTTCCTTCCAAAAGGCGTCGGATTCACATTCTAAAAAGAGAGGGGAATTTATCTTGGATGGCATCTGTAAGCCCATCTCCTACGGAATTTCTTCCCATGCAAATTTCAGGGCATTTCAGTGTCCAATCATCTTCTACCTTTAGATCACGATAGGCAGACGTGCCTATCTGACTCTTCAGGTTTAAGAAGATTGAACAGGGGCAGCTGTCATAACCCAAAATTTGCCCGTCTTATTTCATCTTCAAGGGTTCAAGGCTTAATGGTTAAACTCAAGTCACTCTCTCCTATTCAAAGGTTCAAATCAGGGTTTTCTAACTAAAAAGTCAACTCAACTTTGACTGGTCATAACTCTCACATGGTTTGTCAGAAATTGTCCAACCAAAGCCTATTCTCAAGGAAATTTCATTCTCTACAACTTTGATGTTGGGCCCAAAATCCTGAAATGCTTCATTTTAAAGATATGGTCAAAGATTTTACAGGTCCTCTAAAAAGTCAACAAAAACACCTTTTGGGTCAAAGACCATAACATGAACATGGAAACTTCAATGGAGATGAAACCAAAAGGAGTGTTTAGAGGACTCTTTGAGCCTTCCAAAAAGTCCTAGAAGTCTTCCATATCTTAAAGATCGGGAAAGTTACGCCTTGTCAAAGTTGGCAAATTTTTGAAGAAAATGCATGAAGTAAATATTATGCAATCTTGGAATTTTTCCAAATGAGCCTGAATTTTTGTGCTTGAAACACGTTCCTAACATTGTTCAAGACCTCTAAATCCATGCCTATATTTTTTGATTTTTTATTCATATTTATTTGGATTTTTATTAAAATAAAGAGCTAAATAAGTTAAATAAAATACAAAAAAAGGGAAGATTAACTCATGAGGCTTTGCTAGAATTATTTAGAGGCCCAAAAGAGTTAGTCTTGGAAGGCAAGAAACCAAGCAAGATTGATTGGAGATGATTAAAGATTCAAAGTAGAAAGATTTCATACTGATTCTAAATCAAATATCTTTGCATTAAAAGAAGATTTTTTCATCAAATTTGTAAAACCTAATTTGGTTAAATATATATGCACAAGAATAACAAGGGGGGGGGGGGACGAAAAATAGGATTGGCTGCAGTTGGAGAGGCTTGGCCGAGTTCATAAAAACTCAAGAAAAAGGCAAGGTCGAATTCAAAGGTGGAGGTGGATGCAAGGAATTTCGTTGATCCCAACACCTTCCTGGAGTTTCTCTGAAGCAATCCCAATTGTTACAAATGATCAAAGCGCTCAGAATTGTCCCAGAAGCCACGGTTTGCCCATTATTTTTCAATTTTCGATTACGCCGAATTAGGCTTCTTAAATCACTTTTGAGCATATGGTTGCGTTCACATGACTGCGTAGAGTATTTCTGGACTGGTAATTGCATGTTTAGACGCAGGTTCGAAGGTGTGCCATTAATAGGGTTTCAGTTTCTCAATTTAGGGGAACCTAATTAGAGGCAAAATTGGCCCCAATTGATGACGCCATTGGATCCATAGGCTGATTTCTAGTCGATTTATATATTCACCTGGAATTTATTTGATTTGTATGATGATATTGAAGGAGGCAGGGCTATAGCTACACATCCAAACCGTGGGCATAGGTCCTGTGTTTTTTCCAGAAAAAAAGAGGAAGAAGACTGGCAGGCGGTAGCTGTTCGCGCGTCTGCAATTCAAAAGTGATCCTTTAGTTTTTTATTTAAATCATAGCGCGTGATATTGTACCAGGAAGCAAGTCATAGCCTAGTGGTGATGGGCATATACGTATCACAATCCAAACAGGGGTTCGATCCCCACATGCCACATGTTATTTTTCTTATTGTTCCACTAACAAAGTCTGCAGATCCAGCGCCTCTAATACACGCGTGACCACGATGCACTCCCTCAATATCACCGTTGGATTTCAACACAGTTTGATCTGGCGCCCAGGAAGAATGATGTCCATCATGCACACTCAGGGGTTCACCACACAGAATCAAAACCAGGTTTTTTTCACATATTTTTTTTATTATTTATTTTTACTATTTAGGTTAAATATAAATCATGTTTAGTTTATTTAATTTAATTTAGAATTTGATTAATATAATTAGGCTCTTAACTAGGGTTTAGGATCATCCTGATTATTCGACTATGTCGATTATTTGACTTAATTAATTTAATTATTTTAATAGTTAAAATTATTAAAAAAAACCTAGAAAGGTGATAAATATTACGGTTTGCCCGATCCCATTGCCATTTGGCGAAACATTAACCTTCGGTTAATTCTCTCCTCGACCCGACTAAATCTATTAGTCGCATTAGACGAGAGATAAAACAATAAGACATTAACCTTTTATTTGATTCTCTCCTCGACCCGACTAAATCTATTAGTCGCTTTAGACGAGAGATAAAAATTAAAATACATTTTAATTTGCTGCCCGCGATGATCAATCTATCGATCTGAGTAACCAGCAATGCCCCGTAATCCGTTAGCTATACTGACCAAATCTATTGGTCACGGCATCTAACGGTGCCATATCAAACCAGGGTTGTACGCCCAAACACTTAAAACACATCAAACCACAAACTACGGATTTTCATCCTTTCCAATCTGGCAATTCAAAATGCCTTTCCAATTACAACTCAAAACTAAGATAGGCCATTCAAAAAGCCTCAAAACAACTTCAAATACATTCAATTCAATTCAAAGGCGTACAACCCTATGCCCGAACTACGTTGACTCTGATTCTCCTTAAGGAGATACGTAGGCACTTGGATAACCAAGGCGTGTCCCCCTCCCTAAAATCTCAATTTTCCCCTGTTCAATTCTTTAGCTATTAAACCTCAATATTTTAGCCATAAACCTTTGCCTTAGATTCAAAGCCAATAGGAAAGGGTTGAGGGTGCCTAACACCTTCCCTCGACCTGATTATAATAACTTACCCTGAATCTCATAACTGCGTAGGGTTTCCTATTAGCCCTTCAGAATAGGTGGTGACTCTAAAATCTTTATTTTTAGGGCAGGTTGCTACACACAGCTGCAACTCCATGGATCCACTCTCTCCCAAGCAAAAGGTTGTAGTTTGCTTTTGCTGGTATAACCATAAACATAGTTGGCCTCGTGACTGATCCCACGGTTAAATTCACCTGAACAACTCCTAGTGTTTGTCCTATCTTGCCTTCGTAGTTAGATAAAACCATGTTGTGTGGCCTTATATCAGTATCGAACATACCAATTCTTTTCAGCATGTATTGGGGCATTAGGTTCACTGCTGCCCCCCCATCGACTAGGACTTTATTAATGCCAACATTTTCAATTTTAGCCCTTATATAGAGTGGTTTCAAGTGATTTCGCATACCTTCATCGGGCCTCTCGAAGAAAGCGTTCTGTTCTTCAACTGCACCATTATTCAGCACATAGTAACACACAGGTCTGTGTTTCGCCATTTCTTCGATATCAGCCTCTTCGTAGTCTTCAACTTTAGTTTCCTGATTAAACTCGTGAGGGAGAACAGACACAATGTTGCAGTTGAGGTTTATAGATGACACCCCATCAGAATCGAAATCAATTGTCATTCTATCTTCTTCTTTCCAAGAACTGGAATGCATCCTTTCTTCTTCATCCAAGATTTTTTCAGCTTCGAATAGTCTGCGTTCCACTGGAGGTTTGCTTGACTTTGCCCCCTGATGTGGGACTTGGTTGCTACTAGACTCTCCAGCTTCTCTTGGCCTATATTCCCTTTGAGCTTTTTTCGTTCTCTGGTGCCTTCTCCACTGGGATCGGGACATAGGATTTTTTCCTTTGTAATTCTCCAATCGATACATCTCTCGATTTGGTTTTTGGAATTGCTTCCTATATGCCATTGCAGTCCTTCCTCCTTGGTCTCAACTTCGCCATTTGTTGGTTCTAGCACCAGCTTGCACCCATCTATCCCTGGGTACATCCGCAGAAACTTTGAATGTTACCCTTCGAGCTCTAGGATGTGGGCTATCGGGTCTTTTCTTTGGGGTCCATATGTCAAAACCGTATAGGTTAGGACGCAATCCCTGAGTTTCTCGACCCATGTAGCAGTACACACGTTCGAATGATCGTGCCAGCAGTTCATCATAGACTGCCCCACATCTTGGACAAAGTGCAACTTCAGTGTTTTCCCTGTGACATCTGACCAAAAATCCCACTAAGCTTTCCTCCATCTTTGGGTACACTTGTAGCAGAGGGTTTGGTTCTCTCCCAGGGTGTTCCCATCTTTCGCGTCGAGCCCTTTCGAAGTTAGCTTCGACCCTTCGATTCAGCATGATCGAACATCTTGGACACATCCATTATTTTCCGCCATTCCTTTCATGGCAATTCCAGAGGTAGTCCTTGAGGCTTTCTCCTCTTGGAGGAATTTCAATGCCCCCCTTTTGCCTTGTCAACCATGTCTCCAATTCGCCAAATTCAGACACTGGACGTCTGGCGCTGACCATGTTAACAACTGCTGGAGGAACTTCAGAGATCTGGATTTTCTGGAGCTTCACCCTGAGGTCTTCAGTGGCCTTGCTGTTCTCTCCCCTCGAACCCTCAGTTATCTCTGTCTTGGAAGATTCTTCAACATCAGTATTGAAGATTGCATCATCATTTAGGCTTTCAGTAGCCTGCTCTCCATTGAACACCGTTTTAGTTTCCGTAACTTCGACTTCAGATGCCTCTACCATGTTGATATCCAATGGCTCACAGAGGCTAGCGTCAACAATGTTTAGAGGATTTGTGTCGACCCTCATGTGGCTCTTGGTCTTGTCAGCAAATTTCAACCTCCCATCTTTGATAGCATTTTGAATTAAATCCCTGAAAAGAAAACATTGTGAGGTTTTATGGCCCAAAAAACCATGATATTTACAAAAACCTCTCTTCTTCCGTTGTTCTAATGGAGGAATTTTGGAATTTGGAGGCAGTATCATTTGGCCATCTTTTACTAGTAAATCAAATATTTCATCACACTTGGTGACGTCGAATGTGTAAGTTTTCTTAGGGAATCTATCGTTCTTATCGCTTTCTACTGGGTTTTTTCCATTTGCAGGGTTGAGTAGTTTGCAGGCATAAGGTGGCGCTTCCTTCAGTTCAGCCAAATCTATTTCGACTTCTTCAGGGTTGTATGAGTGGTTAAAAGACTCATCACCAGCGTCCTCCGCTTCGACGTACGCTACCCTTTCCTTTTTATAGTTTTTATTTGCCTTAGCCTTTTCTGTCTTCAAGCGTTCGACTTGTCGAACCCTATCTGCCAACTGGGCCATATCCATAAGGTATTGAGTATCTAGTTTCTTCCTAATTGAATAATCTAGACCACCCGCAACCATTTCGACTAGTTCATGCTGTGGGACTGTTGTGAAACACCTTGATTTCAACAGTCGGAACCTATTTAAGTAATCATCAATTGGTTCTGTAAACTTCCTCTTAATACTGGCCAATTCTTTCAGACTTATCTTGGTTTGACCCATGTAGAATTGTTCATGGAACAACCTTTCTAAGTGTGCCCAAGCATCTATCGAATTTGGTGGCAAAGTTGTGAACCAAATGAAAGCATTCTTTGTTAGCGAACTAGGGAAATATTTGATCCTTAAATCCTCGTTCCCTGCTAAGTCTCCTGCCTCTGTCAAGTATCTGGCGATATGTTCCACAGTTGACTCGCTAGTTTCGCCTGAAAACTTTGTGAACTTGGGTACTTTAGTGCCTTTAGGCAACTCTGTTTGCATGATATAATCTGATATGGGGGATGTATAATTTGGACGTCGAAGTCCAGTACTAAGGTCGTTATTGGCCATAACCCTTTCTATCATGGCAGTTAGGTTATTTTCTGTAGCCAGATTTTCTCTTCTGACTCTCTGGACGATTTCATCTGGATGTTCGTTCCTACCCACAATCCTTAATTTGGGTCGATCTTCTTCCGTTTCCTGTCGAACGGGGACAGTTCTTTGATTCGAAGCCTCTAAGTTTATTACTTGAGTCCCTTCGATCGTTTCTGTTCTCTATGGGGCACCTACATTCTTAGTGGCTGTCCTAGACAGGGGAACCACATCTTGTATACGTTCCAAAATGGGCCCCTCTTATTGATTCAAAGGCTGCTTGTCTTTTCGTCTAGGTGGTGGAACTCCCATGAAATCTGCCATTCGATTCATTTGAGATGATATCTTTTGGAAAATCTCCACGTTTTCCCAATTCGTACTAGTGATATTTGTTGCTAGTGGATTCAAAATTGAAGCCAATTCTTTGGCCAAGACCCCTAACATATCATGGTTGCTTGCATCCATTTCTTGCCGGAATGCTGCTTGATTATTTGTGGTAAAATTGGTTATTTGGGCAGAAAAGCCAGTATTGTGTGCACTTCGACCCACTGAACCAACATTTGGCGAAAACATCGCATTGTTAGTTGTAGCATATGTAGGTCCTGCCCCTCGTACGCCTATTCCAAATGGGTATGGCATTCCGTATGGGTAATTTGGCCTCCATTCGAAAGCAGAGTTCGACCCCTGGTTAAATAAGTTATTTGCAGCATTTGTCGAGAAAAGTGGCATCTCCTCCGCGCTTGTGGATGAAGGTGCGGTGGTGGACACTGAAACTGGAATAGTCCCTGATGGTCCTGTATTATTCTCAGGCATAGCCTGGGAATTATCTGCAGACCTCGATCCATTTGGACCCGGTATATCCCGTGCTCCTTGAGTAGAAGTCGAATTTGCCGCTCCTGATCCTGAGCCTTGTGGGGGATCTTGATCTCCCCCTGCACTGGTCGTAACGGCCATTTTCTTGTTGTACCTTCGTTTTGGGAATCGGTTGTGCACTGTTCGTTAACTTACCATTCCTAAGGTTCATACAAGGTCTTGATATTGTCTAGACAAAAATAAAACAATTGATTAAAAACAATCTGCTTGACACTGTCCCACTGGGCGTACCAATTTGTTTACGGTGATTTCCGGTAAACAACCGCTAGTCTTCCAAACTATAATAAATATGATTTGGTTACTCGCAGGATCGACTAGATTGATCCTAGGATATAGTCAAAAAGATTGTTATTGATGGTCATTCGAACCATATCTATGATTCATCTTGTCAATAAGAATTTCCTCGAACGAAACAAATAAAATTAGCAATCACTTTGTTATACACGTGAGTATAACTTCAGCGAAAGGTAAGTCAAGATAAAATATGAGACGAAACTGTAAAAGTGCAAAAATCTTAAAGTGCAGAAATGTTAAATACTTCAAAGATAAATGACATGAAAATAATGAGTACAAAAAGTAAATGGCAATAAGTAAACGAAATGCAATAATACTGGAAGATACTTGAAAATTAAGGGAAAATACACATGTATTAAAATGGTGGTGTCATACGTACATTTCTCAGCGAACTCTTTCTCTTTAACACTTGATACTTGAGTAATATGTGAGTGATTTGTACAAAATGAACACACGGAATCCTAATATTAAGACCCTTATTTATACTAGTTTCGACCTTAACGGTCCTACGCTAATCTAATGCCACGTTTCTCATAAGAACCTCAGGAACGCCATCTGTCTTTAGACAGTTACGAAACCGTTTTCGAATTTAAAATCCTCCCGCCTAAGTCCTTCTTCGACGCGTGGCAGTGTATTTAACATTAAAACACTACAAAAGCACGCTAAGTATCAATACTTAACATATTTCACGAAATCTATCTAAGTCTTCGAAGACATATACTCCTACTAGCTTCAGCATTCACTATCTTCGTTATAACTTAGAAATCTTCATTCTCGAAGCATGGCCATCAGGAGCCATTTTTATCTTCAATGATGGTCATCAATAACCATCCTTCCTTCGAGTTTTTATCCTTCGAAGGACCATGTTTGCAAAACGAAATCTTCAGCTAACAGTATCAGAGCATCGACACACACCGACTCGAGCTATAGGTACACGACTACTCCGCATCATTACCTGCATGTTACCAACGGAGGGTAACATTCAAACAGAAGGGGTGAGATATCATTCATTATAAAGAAGTGTATGATAATATTCAAAGCGGAGAAAATAATCATACATCGGTCACCACTTCTCAACATATATCCCTTACTACTATTCACATCATTCAACATCTTACCGACAACAATAATATCAATCTCAATTAAGGCATACCTAGTCGATTATCACATATGCTCAACGAAACAACCATCAAATCGACACAAGATAACATTCATGTTATGCACACACAAATATTCAAATACGACTCATCATACGACTTATGCAACTCGAACAATGCAAATGCATGTGGTACCATTGGAGTAAAACTCCCGTCTCAAACAATTGCCATTGGGCCGTCTCAAACATCCGCCACAAGGGTCGTCTCAAACATTTGCCACTAGGGCCGTCTCAAACAAAAAATAATGAATGTGACTCAATGATGTTAGACGATAGGACTGGTCTAGAGGGGGGTGAATAGACCACCTTTTTCCGACTTAAGAAAATTTTAGCTATTTGAAACGTGACTTCCCTGAATCACTTAATCGTCTAAAGTTGATTATGTTATCGGGGACCGGATATGTGCACTAAACCGAACGGATGAAAATGTCAAGTGATGAATTACGTTTTAACGAATATCTCGATTGTCTCAATTACACACTATATGGTATATTACTCACAATGAACGTTTTCACTAAAATTTGAACACAAATTTGATTGAGTAATTTTATTGAACACTTGGTGATCGATATTTTACCTAACCTTAGTTTTAGTTCAACAATGGAAATAAACGAAAACAAATGGAAATACGATAAAGTAAATGCAATAAGGAACACGGTATTTGTTTAGGAAGTTCCTCTATCGTCCTCGCAGGAGTACGTCTGCCCCTAATTTCAAATGAAATTAGGAAAGTTTTATTAGATTGCAAAATGTTTAACAAGGATAGAAAGTACCAATCACCAACTACACACATGCAGTAAAATTGAATACAATTCGATCCTCCCCTTGATTCAAGTTGAATCAAGTCAATGTCTAAGATCTTCACGATCAAGACCCCGATCGTTCCTTTCTCAATCCTCCGGTTGTAGCAATTTTGTTGAGCGGATCTTCAATCCCTCAATCCCTTATGCACGGCTGAATTGATTACCAAAGCAAATCGATCGTCAAAAACCTTCGAACAAAATCTTTGATGAAGAAGGAAAAACCTTAAGGTTTTAAACAAGAAACACCCTCAACACTCTTCACTCGAACAAGATGATTGTCTACCGTCGAATCTCGAACAAGACAAATATCTACCGTCGAACCTTATCAACACACGTTCCTTACTTCGATCGAGAAAGATGATTATGTGTGATTCTCGATCAATAAGCGAAAGGTTGAAGATGAGAAGAAGCTGAGTCTATCTTTCACGTTTCTTGTTAAATTGCTTGAGAATGATCACTTGAGTATTTATACCACATACAATGCATAGGCCAAAATGAAAAACAGCAGAAAACCCAATTTATTAGCGACAGGTCGACCTGCTCTCTGCATAGGTCGACCTATTGACTGCTTTGCACCTGAAAAATAATCCATGTGTGATACTTGCGTCGACCTGAAGGGTCGGCGTGCGCATACCCGTGGATTCCCCAAACGACCATGCGTCGACCTAAGAAAGCACTGCGTCGACGCATTCTATTTTTGCACTTGAGCAGCCAAAGTTTGATGCGTCGACCTGAAGGGTCGGCGTGCGCATTCCCGTGAATTCCTCAAATGCCAATGCGTCGACCTAAGAGGGTGATGCATCGACGCATTCAGCCTTTACCTGAATTTTTTCATAAAGGTCTTGCAATAGGTCTACCTATGATGTGTGTGAGTCGACCTATTGGTGTTTTGTGGCCAAAAAAACTTGTCTTGGTTGCATGTGCTCGATTTCTATGATTCCACTTAAGTTGCGGTTGATTCACAATATTTTGACAGCATGAAAACAACGCCTTGCCCTCACATACTCCCCCTTTTTGATGATGGCAAAATTTGTGAATCTTTGTCGAGGTGTTGCTTGTTTGAAATGCATGCTCCCCCTTTCTGTATGCTCCCCCTTTCTTGGTGTGTTTGTTTTCCATTGCTTGTTGATTCACTCAGTTTTCTCCCCCTTTGACAACATCAAAAAGAGACAGGTAATATTATACATATATGGCGGAATAACATAACTCAATCTTGATCATTTCTAAGCCCTTTTGCAATCATAATCATAAAGCACTCATTCACATAAAACAATGCTTAATGATAAAATAAACGGCAATATAACATAAATAGCTAAACGATAATGAGCACATAGCTCAATTCAAATCCTTACACAAACACAAAGTACGGTAGAATTATGTCCAGCAGAAGATAAAATTAAGTCACAAAATACAAATAAAATGTTCACGACAATATGGAAATGTTGAATGCAAAGAAAATCAAAAGAGAACACTAGGCATTTACATCATCATCTCCTTCTTGAGCCGATGGTGGTGGTTGAGCCGAATGAACTGGAGGAAATGGGTAGTGTTGCATGAAGGCACTTGTGAAGGAGGAGATTTGGTTGCTCTGAGCATTCATCATACTATAGAGCGTGTTGTACCTTTGCTCTTGAATTGTTGAGTAGGCTGTGAATTGAGCACCTTGCTCAGTAACACGAGTGGTTAGAGTGGTTAGGCGCTTATTCATCAAGGTTTGATTTTCAATTTGTTGAAGACGCATAGCCTCCATCAACTGTGTAATGTTGGAGCCGGCAGTTTGAGCATCCACATCTTCATCTTCACCTGCAATATCCTCCTCTTCCTCAATGTTCATTTCATCCTCATCTTCTCTATTAAGATCCGGATTGTTGCCTCGTAGAACAGCACCATAGGCACCCGTGGCGCGATTGTAGAAGAATCCCATCATATTCAGTGTCTTCTTTGTGAATTCTTGGTCAATGGATATGGTCTTCTTTGGAAGCCGCTGAGATGGAATATTGACTTTATTAAGCACCCATTGGATGAGAGATGCATATCCGATAGCAGTGCCTCTACCTGATTCCTTTAATTCAAACATACGCTTCACAATAAAATGGGGCCAATTGACCGGAATTCTGCTATTGATCAACCAAACCAAGTACACTTCTTGTTGGTCAACACGAGAATATCCACCTTGTTTAGGTCAGATGATTCGTGCCACAATTCATTGTAGAATTCTGTCAACAATGTTTAAGAGACCTGTAGTAGCGGATCGAGGGAACAAATTGCTTTGGACTATATGTCAGCATGAGGGCGCCGCAACATGTTGTTCAGAGCAACATTATAGTCAAATTGGGTCATCACATTTGTATCAGTTACCGTGACGGCATTCTCACGGAGTGGAAACAGACCCAATTGCCTCCAAGTGTTGCCGGTGATGGCGTATGTGGTTGTACCCATCTGAAAGTTGAAGGAACTCCCTTGGAAGTGTCCTTGCATACCATTATAGAAAACCATTACCAGATCCTCATTGTACTCATGGCTTAGTTCAAGAAAAGTACCCAAATTTTGAGCTTCAAGTAGTTCCATTACTTGTTGAAGATGAAGTCTTCGTAGAGTTCCTGTGAATAGCATGAATTGTTTGATGACTTTTCGGTTTCTGAAATGGGAAGAGTAGGATTCCATAAGAGCATCAGGAATGAGAGATAAGGCATCCTCTACTTCAGGTTGTTGTTGAGAGGAAGAGTCTTCTCTGCTTGCTCTCTTTCTCAGTGATTTGTGGGAAGCCATGGATGAGTGAGAGAGAGGAGATGAGTGATGCTTAGGGTTTTTGGGAGAGGGTCGACGCAAGAGGAGAAGGAAGATACTGAAATTGCTTTGTGTTCCCTTTTAAAATGTAACTTAATTTTCAAATTTTGCGAACGATGCGTCGACCTATGTAGTGGATGCGTCGACGCATTAGCCTTAAATTTTTAAAATTTATTTTTGAGTAGGTCGACTCACATAAAGAGTAGGTCGACCTAAGGCTTGCAAATTTCAAAATTTGGCTGTATGCAATGAATGTATGCATGTTATGGCCAAATCTTGCATAGAATAATCATATTGATGAACACATTTCAACTTTACCATAGTGATACATTACCATGAAGTGAATTTAAGGTTGAAACGATATTACCTTTACACAAGGGAGATGAGAAACAAGCCCTCACATATCTTTTAATGAACACTTCAAACATTGTGAGAGCATAGATAATGATAATAAATAAAGCATATGCAACTACTCATAGTTGCAGCCTATCCGATATATCAAGGACGCCAAGTTCCCTACGGATGTGAAAGAAGGGCTCGGTAGCTAGTGGTTTTGTAAAGATGTCGGCAAGTTGATTTTTGCTATCAACATGCTCAAACACTACATCACCCTTCTCAACATGATCCCTAAGGAAATGATGTCGTATTTCTATGTGTTTAGTGCGAGAGTGTAAGACCGGATTTTTGGTTAGATTGACAGCACTTGTGTTATCACAAAAGATAGGAATATGATCAAGCTTGACATTGAAGTCAAGTAATTGTTGCTTGAGCCAAAGTATTTGAGCACAACAATTACGAGCCGCCACATATTCCGCCTCGGCGGTTGACAAAGCAACGAACACTTGTTTTTTGCTATGCCAACTAACCAAGGAATTTGAAAAGAAGTGACATGTTCCACTAGTGCTTTTCCTATCCAATTTGCACCTGGCAAAGTCGGAATCGGAATATCCAACCAAAGAGCAATCACTACCTTTGGAGAACCATAAGCCATGCTTAGTTGTACCTACAAGATACCTACGTATGCGCTTAACGGCTTTTAAGTGAGACTCCTTGGGACATGATTGATATCTTGCACACATGCATACACTAAACATAATATCAGGACGAGAAGCGGTAAGGTAAAGTAGGGAACCGATCATACCTCTATACCTTTTTACATCAACCGGCTTACCATGTTCATCCCGATCAAGATTTACCGCGGTAGGCATAGGAGTGTCAATGGCCTTGGACTTTGCCATATCAAATCGTTTGATGAGTTCTTGACAATACTTTGTTTGACTCACAAATGTTCCTTCTTTTAGTTGCTTTATTTGTAGTCCAAGGAAGTAGTTTAGTTCACCCATCATGCTCATTTCAAATTCTCCCTGCATAAGCTTAGAAAACTCCTTTACAAGAGTCATGTTAGTAGAACCAAAGATAATATCATCCACATACACTTGAACTAATATTGAATGCTTTTCATGTCTCTTAATGAATAGGGTAGTATCAACTTTCCCTCTTGAGAAACCTTGATTAATTAGAAAATTGCTAAGCCGCTTGATCGGTAAAATAGGAAGTGTACTATTTTGCCTATGTAGTAGTAATGGGAAAATCCCAAGTATCGAATCTCAAGGACTGCTTGACGATATAGAGTTTTATCAGTATTTCAATTAAACAAAAGTTCAAAAGGTTTTTTGGTTGGTTTTGCAAATAATGTAAATAAGCATAATATTAAAACGATGAACAGAGATGAGTAGGTTGCTAGGGGTCGGTGAATGATTCTTTCTGTAACAACTATCCTTCTTGATACAATAACATAGTTTCACAATTGGTTACCGGTTCTCAAGAATATCTAATTCTAAGGCCTTAGTGAAAAGATCTTTGACGTCACAACCTAATTACTATGTCCATAGATAATTATAATTATGATCAAGCATTCCAATACCAAGAATTTCTGGTTAAGATAAAATATCCCTAGTCCTAGGTGATAATTATTATCCTATGTTCTTACTCATGTCAATGAACAATTGCTGTCCAACTAAATTTATTCAAACAAATTCATTATCCGTTTTTCCGACGGTTCAGACATAAAGAACAGATGTAAAACAAACCAATAGTATGAAAACCAAATTGTTATTGCATCAAAGAAATAAAGTTATCACATTCAGAATCAAGATCACCCTCTAGCAATGGGGGTTTTAGCTACTCATAAAAATAACAAAAACCATAGTGTAAATTGTAGACATTACAGATAAATGAAGGAAATCCAATCTTCAATGGCAAAAGCTCATAGAATTCTCCAATCCTTGCATAAAATTTGAGTTCTCCAGCCTTCTACAGTGTATTTTCGCTCCCAAATTCGTCGAACCCTTGTCCAAACGCAATCTGGTTCTTTTATTACTGTCATTCTGGGCTTTTCAGCAAAACAGACCAAAAAATTACGTGCACACGCATGTGGGAACGCGTTTGGCTCTGTGACACGCGTCCTGGGACGCGTTTGGGCAAAGGGGAAGTTTTCTTTGCAATTCTGGCAGCTGGGACGCGTGTGGGCACGCGTCTGGTAGTCTGGGACGCGTCTGGTAGTCTGGGACGCGTCTGGACACGCGTGTGGGCTCAGGAAACGCGTCCAGGGACGCGTGTGGGCAGGAGGTGCATTTTTCTCTTGCTGGACGCGTGTGGGCACGCGTGTGGACCTAGGAAACGCGTCCAGGGACGCATTTGACCAGCATGTGTGCTTTTCTTCAGTTTCTTAATTTTTTCACTGATTTTCTCCACTTCATTCATCTGAGTCTGCAAACACTTAAACACAAAACCAAAGCATAAAATGACGAATAATGAATTAAAACATAAAATAAAATACTTCAAAGACAACTAAAAATAGCGGTAAAAATACGTGTGAAAACCACTGATCAAACTCCCCCAAACTTAAACCGTTGCTTGACCTCAAGCGACAATTACAAGAGTTAATCACCTTCAAGGCACATTGGTATTCATACGTGAGATATCCAGTTTTATTGATCAAGAAACAGTTGGTCCGGCATTCACATGACGCGACGAGTTTCTGATCCCACTTTAAACCTTAAGCTCCCCTTTTAGATACCTCCCTAACTATGCTTTGCACTTAAGTCTCTTTCCGATTTTCCTCCTCTTTCATTCGGACAATCACATTACGGCACTGTATTTCTCATAATAATCATCACATGCATGATACAGATCAAGACTTTATATTTTCTTTTTCTGGCACCAAACGAGCAGCATTTGCTACTTTCTTATTACCGATGAAATTTTCAAACTTTACAGTTGTATATTGTCCTTTTGGACGACGTTTGGGGATCAACCTCCTTTGGGCAGAATAACCGGGTAAGGGTTACCCAACTTAGCGAGCCGGTTGCCTTTTACCGCCTTTTCATCATTTGGTGCCAACCTTATATCCTTTATTATATTTTTTTCAACCAATCATCATGCATGTGAATCTGAATTATGCCAGACTGTATCAATAAAATACTCGAGGAGTACTTCTCAGGATACAAGTACTATGGTGCAAATCTGCACGTTGGACTCGTATTTCATTTAAGGAACCAAGGGTGTTTAACCAAACCTCTTCTTGTCACATTATTCCAAACTTCCTGTCCTCAAACAATCCTCCCTTCATCTCTATATACTATTCCCGGTCGCTCTTTAAGATCAAAACTCTTCAAAATTTAAAAATTTCGGTTAAAATTTGGGAGAATGATTTTGTAAGTCTTACACATATTATAGCAGCAATATAAATTAAAAAGCAAAGAGTAAAACCTCCCCCAAACTTGAACAAAACATTGACCTCAATGTTTTAGAACAAGCCCGAGAGAGGTGACTCACAGAGGGTAATGCATTCCATAGCTTCCACTTGAAATGCCCCTTTTATTTCCTGAAAATAAAACAAACAAACAGAGAAATTAATTATTAAAACTGTGGGTTGCCTCCCACAAAGCGCTTCGTTTAACGTCGCATGGCTCAACGGTTCATTACCCTTTATTATGGAGGGTATTTTCTATTCCACACCTGGTTGCTTTTCACCTCCGCAACCAAAAACTCATGAAGATGAAAGGCATGGACAACTTTTCTCTTCAATTCACTTACCACATTCTTCTTGACTTTCTTAGCCTTTTTAGGACTTTTGATAGCTCCATGAGTTGTTTCCACCCGAGAGGCTATGGTTGAAATTTTTTCTTGGAGCTGTTCAGGCCTTTTGTCTTTTTCCTCACTTTCCGCCATACCTCTAGAAGTTTGATCATTTACAACCGCCCTATGTTTCCTAACTCCTAACATCTTCAAGGTTACTTCTTCATCAAAAGATCTCAGTGTTAGTGTCCCTTTTTCAATGTCGAGGTTGCAGCGGCCTGTCGACAAAAACGGCCGCCCAAGAAGGATAGGAGTTTCTTCGTCTTCCAGAATGTCCATGATGTGGAAGTCAACAGGGAATACAAACTTATCAACTTCCACGAGTACATCTTCAGCTACCCCATATGATTTCTTAATGGTGTGATCAGTAAACCTTAACTGTGTCTTACTCTCACTAATCTTTTCCAATTCAAGCTTTTTGAAAATTGACAAAGGCATTAAACTCACACTAGAACCAGAATCGAGGATTACCTTTTTAAAAGTTATGTTATTGATAGTGCATGGTATTGCCACCGCTCCCGGGTCTTTCCTCTTTATTGGGATCTTTCTTGCTGACGAGACTAAACCGCACTTCTCAGCTGCAATCTTTTGTTCTCCTTCCACTGATCTCTTTTTCGCCATAACCTCCTTCATAAATTTCCTATACAAGGGCATGTGCTCAAGTGCTTCGAAGAATGGTAGATTTACCTCTAACTTTTTGAACAAGGCAGTGAACTTCTCAAAATCTTTCTCTTTTGACTTCTTCTTTGTCACTCTGGAAGGGAAAGGTAGTTTGATCACCGGTTCAACATCTTTCTTATTTTTTTCTTCAACTGGTTTAACCGGTGGTATCACAACTTCTGGTTCTTTCGGATTTTCTCTTATTTCCAAATCCACCTCTATTACCATAGGGTCATCTATTTCCTCTTTTTCTTTTTCAGATTCAGCCACTCTTTTGCTCCTTGTTGTAACTGCATTAATCTTCTCTTGGTCTTTCGGATTTTTCACAGTTGAACTCGGAAAGTTACCTTGTGCCTGTAGAGTGAGGTGCTGTGCTATTTGACCCACCTGAACTTCTAGATTTTTGATTGAAGCTGTGGTGTTCCTATGGTTGTTTCTTGTCTCTTCTTGAAATTGAGAGCATTGTCCAGCCAATCTCTCGATAGCTACTTCCCACTCCGCTTTCTGAGGGCCTTGTTGTTGTTGTTGATCTTTCCAAGCGAAGTTGGGATGATTCTTCCACCCAGGATTATAGGTGTTAGAATAAGGATTATTTTCCCTCAAGAATTTGATTTCTTCAATTTGCTTGGGAGTTGCAACACAACAAACAGTTTGATGAGGACCACTGCAAATTTCACAGATTACAGGTTGAGCTTGTTGCACTTGAGCCACCTGTTGTGTACCTATATTCATAGCCTTCAATCTTTTTTCAACTTCAGCCGATATCGCATCTTCAACTCGGATTTTTGAGGTTTCCAGCTTGAGATCAATGATTCCTTCTGGTTTACTGGCACACCTATCATATAGCTCCAAATGCTCATTTGCAGCTATTGCTTCAATGATCTTGATGATACCAGAGGCTGTTGTGAAATTTGTTGAGCCTCCAGCTGCTGTGTCGATTAACTGCTTTGTCTTGATTCTCAGCCCGTTCACAAACATTTGCATAGTTTTGTCCATATTGTGTGTCGGACATGCCACCAAAGTCCTCTTGAACCTTTTATAGGCATCCCCCAGAGACTCACCCTCCTTTTGCTTGAAGTTCAGAATTTCATACCTTTTTCGTAGAAAGACTGACGCTGGAAAATATTCATTTAGGAAAGCTTTTTCCATCTCTCCCCACGATGTGATACTCCCTGCTGGTAGCGAATAGAACCACTCCTCTGCCTCTTCTGCTAGAGTAAAAGGGAACATCCTCAATCTCTTTGCTTCTTCGGTATGACCATCAATTTTTAGAGTGGTGCTCATGGTCAAAAATCTCTGCAGATGCTTGTTTGCGTCTTCGTTAACCTTTCCGGTGAAAGGTTTCCTTTCAAGCTGGTTGATCGTGCTTGCGTGTAGTTGAAAATTTGCAGCATTTACCGGTTGGTTGACAATTGTTTGTCTTCCCCCCGGTGTGTTTGCAGCACCATAGTCACCAAGGAGCCTCTCAGGAGGAGGAGGATTTTCACCCATGGTTTCTTCTTCACTTTCAGACTCTGAATCGGAATGAACTGACACAATTTCCTCTTCAGGTTCCAGATTAGCCAACCGAGCTTGTCTACGCCTTGCGTTCAAAGTTCTTTCAATTTCTGCGTCAAAAAGAAATTCAGCTGAGGCCTTACCTCGCATACACAGATTAGATAAATATGAGAATTAGGAAAAATAAATAGTGCAGAAAATAAAATTTTAGTCGCAGAGCAACAAAATTCTAATTGAAATAAATCTAGAACTCTATAATCTTCGGCAGTCCCCGGCAACGGCGCCAAAAACTTGATCGGTAAAATAGCAAGTGTACTATTTTGCCTATGTAGTAGTAATGGGAAAATCCCAAGTATCGAATCTCAAGGACTGCTTGACAATATAGAGTTTTATCAGTATTTCAATTAAACAAAAGTTCAAAAGGTTTTTTGGTTGGTTTTGCAAATAATGTAAATAAGCATAATATTAAAACGATGAACAGAGATGAGTAGGTTGCTAGGGGTCGGTGAATGATTCTTTCTGTAACAACTATCCTTCTTGATACAATAACATAGTTTCACAATTGGTTACCGGTTCTCAAGAATATCTAATCCTAAGGCCTTAGTGAAAAGATCTTTGACGTCACAACCTAATTACTATGTCCATAGATAATTATAATTATGATCAAGCATTCCAATACCAAGAATTTCCGGTTAAGATAAAATATCCCTAGTCCTAGGTGATAATTATTATCCTATGTTCTTACTCATGTCAATGAACAATTGCTGTCCAGCTAAATTTATTCATACAAATTCATTATCCGTTTTTCCGACGGTTCAGACATAAAGAACAGATGTAAAACAAACCAATAGTATGAAAACCAAATTGTTATTGCATCAAAGAAATAAAGTTATCACATTCAGAATCATGATCACCCCCCTAGCAATGGGGGGTTTAGCTACTCATAAAAATAACAAAAACCATAGTGTAAATTGTAGACATTACAGATAAATGAAGGAAATCCAATCTTCAATGGCAAAAGCTCATAGAATTCTTCAATCCTTGCATAAAATCTGAGTTCTCCAGCCTTCTACAGTGTATTTTCGCTCCCAAATTCGTCGAACCCTTGTCCAAACGCAATCTGGTTCTTTTATTACTGTCATTCTGGGCTTTTCAGCAAAGCAGGCCCAAAAATCACGTGCACACGCGTGTGGGAACACGTCTGGCTCTGTGACACGCGTCCTAGGACGCGTTTGGGCAGAGGGGAAGTTTTCTTTGCAATTCTGGCAGCTGGGACGCGTGTGGGCACGCGTCTGGTAGTCTGGGACGCGTCTGGACACTCGTGTGGGCTCAGGAAACGCGTCCAGGGACGCGTGTGGGCAGGAGGTGCATTTTTCTCTTGCTGGACGCGTGTGGGCACGCGTGTGGACCTAGGAAACGCGTCCAGGGACGCATTTGACCAGCATGTGTGCTTTTCTTCAGTTTCTTCATTTTTTCACTGATTTTCTCCACTTCATTCATCTGAGTCTGCAAACACTTAAACACAAAACCAAAGCATAAAATGACGAATAATGAATTAAAACATAAAATAAAATACTTCAAAGACAACTAAAAATAGCGGTAAAAATACGTGTGAAAACCACTGATCACCGCTCGTACCAAGCTCTAGGAGCTTGTTTTAAACCATACAAGGCACGCTTAAGTTTATAAACATAATCAGGATAATCAATATTTTCAAATACGGGAGGTTGAGATACATAAACCTCTTCATTAATAAACCCATTTAGAAATGCACTCTTAACATCCATTTGATAAAGCTTAAAGTTTTGTGAACATGCAAATGCAATTAACAAGCGAATTGCCTCAAGTCGGGCGACCGGAGCATAGGTCTCCTCATAGTCGATCCCTTCCTCTTGGCTATACCCTTGAGCAACAAGACGGGCCTTGTTGCGAGTGATGATACCGTTTTCGTCTAGTTTGTTCCTAAACACCCATTTAGTGCCAATTACTCGATGGTCTCGCGGAGGAGGGACAAGGTCCCAAACCTCATTTCTCTTAAATTGGTTTAGCTCTTCTTGCATAGCTAAATACCAATGCTCATCGACTAATGCATCTTTTGAGTTTTTAGGCTCAATTTGAGAGACGAAAGAATATCAAAAACAGAAGTTACTTATCCTTGACCGTGTTGTCACCCCTTTTGATATGTCTCCTAGAATGTTCTCCGTAGGATGGTCCTTAGAAGATATCCATGCAGGAGGAAGATCACTCTTCTCGCTTGGTTGATCTTCTAATTTCTCTATAGGTGTTTGATCCACTTCCTCTTCATTATTCTCGGGTAAGAGGGATTCTTTATCTTTCTCAAGCTTGGCATCCGGATCATTAAGTAAACTCTCAGTTAAGACACCTGCACCATTAAGAACACTACCTTTTCCGACAACTTTCAGACAAGACTCATCAAAAGAGACATGTACGGACTCTTCAACAATATGTAACCTTTTGTTGTATACTCTATAAGCTTTACTAGATTGAGCGTATCCTAGAAAGATACCCTCATCCGCTTTTGCATCAAACTTGCCAAGACTTTCTTTTCCATTGTTTAGAACAAAGCATTTACATCCAAATACATGAAGGTGAGAAATGTTTGGTTTTCTCCCTTTCAAGAGTTCCTACGGTGTTTTGTTAAGAATAGGACGTATCAAGATCCTATTCAGAACATAACAAGCCGTATTAATGGCATCGGCCCAAAAATATTTTGGAAGCCCATGTTCATTAATCATAGTTCTCCCAAGTTCTTCCAACACTCGATTTTTACGTTCCACAACTCCATTTTGTTGGGGAGTTCGTGGTGCGGAGAAATTATGATTAATGCCATGATTGCCACAATACTCTTCAAAGAGATGGTTTTCAAACTCACCTCCATGATCACTTCGGATGGATACTATGTTAGTGTTTAATTTATTTTGAATTAACTTGGCAAATTTCTCAAATGCGGAGAAGGTGTCACTTTTATTTGCTAAGAAAATCGTCCAACAATATCTAGAAAAGTCATCAACTATGACATACCCATAGTAGTTTCCACCTAGACTTTTTATTCTAGATGGTCCAAAAAGGTCCATATGGAGAAGTTCAAGAGGTCTTGTAGTTGAAACAATGTTTTTTGATTTAAAAGAGATCCTCGTTTGCTTCCCCATTTGGCACGCATCACATAAGTGATCTTTGGAAAACTTTATTTTAGGTAGGCCGGACACTAAGTCTTTTGAGACGATTTTATTAAGCAAATAAAAGTTGACGTGAGCTAAACGTCTATGCCAAAGCCATGAGTCTTCACTCATAGTTGCTAGACATTTTGCATCAATTAAGGATACATCATTTAGATCAAGCATGTATACATTATTTACCCTCAGGCCTTTGAACACATCATCTTTCTTGTCATCATTTCGAATTATGCAACTTTCTTTAGAAAATGTTACTGAGTATCCTTTGTCGCATAATTGACTGATGCTAATAAGATTGTGTTTAAGGCCCTCAACTAGAAGGACGTCAGAGATAGTAGTAGAAGAGGGATTACCTACACTACCTTTACCGAGTATTGCTCCCTTGTTGTTATCACCATAGGTCACAAATCCTTTCTTCTTAGCCACAAAGTCATAGAATAAAGATAAGTCACCCATCATATGTCTTGAGCATCTGCTATCTAGAAACCATCTTCTCTCGGATGGCTCAAGACATTCCACCTACAAATTTAAACAAGGGAAATAGGTACCCAATTTTCAATGGGTCCTTGTGTGTTAGTGAAACAAAGGTTGCTCTTAGGAGTCCATTTGAAAATTCCTTTGGGAACCAAGAATCTCCTAAAGAGACATTTTTTAATGGTATGCCCCCTTTTGCAACAGTATAGACATCTTGAGTTTGAGTAGTCATCACATTTACTAGATTGATCCTTTATCACATAAGTGTATCGTTGATACGGATTTATCATACTATTTTTGAAATGTGATCTATCAATAGCATATGTGATTTTTGGTTGTGAGGCCTTGTCTAATTTTGCTTTGATAGTTTTAACTTCTTTTTGCCAAATGTGACAAGTTTCACATCCTCCCCACTTAAACCAAGGACTCTTGTCAACAACGTTTGTGTCTTTGATACTTTTGATCATAGATTCCTTGAGAGTTTCTAATTCCTTTTCGGAATCGGAAACTTTCTTCTCAAGGTATTTGAAAATTCTTTTATTTGAAGCTAAGCGTTGAAATGCTTATTTAGCTTCATGATGCAAGGTATCAAAGGCATGCTTTAATTCAAAATAAGACATGGCATCAACATTATTATATTTATCATGACTTACAATCTTTTTCTTCTTTTGATGTGCCATGAGACATAGGTTGACGGTTTTGTTGCACCCCAAAATTTGCTCTTTTTATTTGAGCTATAAGTTATTAACGACGTTTATTTCGTCATTCGAAAATTGAAGAAAAATAGTAAAGAGTTTTCATGGGTTTAAGAAGAAAGGTGTGAAAAATGGTTTAAACAGTGGAAATACGAGAAAATTCACAAGTCATATTTGGAAGGTGACATGAGCTAAGTTCCCACGTAGCCTTGATTGTTTCGACGATATCTACAACTTTCGTGTTCGGCTCGGAAGCCAATTCTTTGAGGAAGGTTGCCAGATTTGCAAATTATTTGAGATTTCACAGTGAAAAACAGTGCTGAATGTAGGGTTTCGGACCCCGGAAAATTCATATCTCCTAATCCGCTTGTCGGATTCGCTTGAAAATATAACTGGATCTCCGTACCAACATTACCAAGATTTCATATGTTCGGACCAAAGGCCAAATGTGCACTAAAAATTCCCAGAATTTTAAAGATTGTCGCATTGTTTCGGTAAAAAGTGTGTTTTCAAGCATGTTGCGCCTAGTTTGAAAATTCATAATTTCTTCGATTTTTATCGTATGAAGTCCATTCCAGCGGCATTTTCTCGGAAATTTCGTTAGCTTCGATTCTTCGTCACACATACTTGTTCAGATTCTGAGCCGAAGATAGGGTTTTATCGAGTTCTTTGAGCGGTACTCACAAAATTCTGCACAGTCGCACCAGATGAATCGACGTTTCTCGTCATTCAAACGCGTTTAATTTCTTCATCGCTTATTGGATTGAGACGATTCTCGCGGCGACGAGTCAAGAATTTGGTCATCTTCACAGTGGCATTAGTTTCGTTCCGGGATTCAGAGCCGAACCGAGTTTCCTTAAAAACGAGCCAAAATGAGACGCACCGAGGGCAATTTGGACATTTCGCGTTGACAATATATAAACATTTTGCTCTTCACAAATCAAGGGGGGACTCTCATAATTCCAATTCACCAAAAGTTCAAAAAACATTTTCTCACAATTCTCTCTCAATTCTCTTGAATCAAAACCACAAATTACATAAAACTTTCATCAAGAACTCATCAATCTTCATCAAGATCAAGAACATGGATTGAAGAATTAAGATTCGAAGTTCGATTTTCTTCTCTCTCTCCTCAAATCTCGCGTGCCTCTACCTCTCTCTCACCTCGGATTTCGCGTTCGTGTCGTGTTCGCGTTCGTATCGTGTTTGTGTTCGCGCTTCGGTTGAGATCTTCATCCGGTAAGCTTTCGGATCTTGAATTAAGTGTTTAATTGTCGATCATTATGTGAATTAGGATCTAGATCTATATCTTGTTCTTGATTTATGGATAGTTGATGATGATTGATCGGTGAATTTGCTTTGTTTTTGCTCGAATCGATAATGTTCATGTGAATTGTGGTTAGATGTGATGTTTATTGCATATTATTGATGTGTGTTGATGATAAATTGTGATATTCGTGTTCGGATCTATGATTCGATGATAATTTCATATGCATAATTGTTGATGTGCATG
Source organism: Vicia villosa (assembly GCF_029867415.1). Taxonomy (NCBI): domain Eukaryota; kingdom Viridiplantae; phylum Streptophyta; class Magnoliopsida; order Fabales; family Fabaceae; genus Vicia; species Vicia villosa. The sequence goes on from NW_026705578.1 coordinate 159,502, forward strand.
TATGTTGCTTGTGACGCACTCAAAGTGTTTGTATAAATGCATGTGGTGTACTTTTGCTTGATATTTGCTTGGCTCGACGCGTCGCACTTTCCATAATTAGGATCATTTGACTTGTAGACTCGTGCTTAATTCATGATTTGATGTTTGCTTGTGATGATTGCCAATGGAATGGTTTTGGATTGAGTGCGAACGGCTCCGAGGTCCTAAAAATGCTTAAAAATTGGTTTTGCTACGCCAGGAACCGGGTTGTCCCAGGCGGGAACCGGTTCCCACTCAATCCAAAATTGTTGATTCTCTGCATTTTAGTACCAGGAACCGGGTTGTCCCTAGGTGGGAACCGGTTCCTGCGTTGTTTTTGTCCTCTGATTTGTGTGCTAGGAACCGGGTTGTCCCTAGGCGGGAACCGGTTCCCAGTAATCTGAAATATGCTTGCTTCTGTGATTTAGAACCAGGAACCGGGTTGTCCCTAGGTGGGAACCGGTTCCCAGTTTTCTGCCTCTGGTTTTTAGTACTAGGAACCGGGTTGTCCTGTGCAGGAACCGGTTCCTGTGTGTAATTTTTGTGTTTTCTTTTCTAATTGCATAACTTTTTACTCGTAACTCCGATTTGCACGTTCTTTATATCGACGAAAAGCTTATGAGACGTACTATCTTACTAGATGCTTAGTTTTCGTTAATTTGTAGATCATTCATGTTTGATTTCTCTTTGATGTTTCATTATCCATTTCATGTTTACATTACTTGTCCGTTTCCTTTTGCTTTATAGTAATAACGCAATTCCGATTGCGATGTTTGTTATCTCTAACTTGTGTGCTAGTGTGCAAGGTTTTTGGATAGTCACCGACCGGCGCTTATTCCTTGAGTGTTCCGCTTTACTTGCGGAACACGATTTCCTTCATTTGCATTGTGTTCTCATCCGGGAGACACGTTCCTATTACTTTATATCTGCTTGTTTGGTTTGCTTGTTCCTCTTGCAGGTGTATTAAGATTGTGCTCGACGCGCATGTCGACTTTTGTGTGCTTTCATGGCTAATCGGTGTGCTGACCATTTGCTTTTGCTTTGCTAGCTCGCTCGTGGGATTCTTAGTTTATTCGCTTTGCTTCGCTTTAGTTTACGGATCATCATCCGTTTGGTATTGATCTCGTTTCATTTTATTTCTATTGCACTTTATCGTTTTCTCGCATCATCCTTTAACATGAGAAGTAGGACCTAGACATGCATCTGGCCAAGCCCTCGAAAGAGGCTCTATTTTTGTTGGCGTGTTTATATTTGTGCTTTGCGGCAGGGAGTTACGGTGTAATAAGTCCTATATGGCACTCCGTTAAGTCCTCATGGAAGGCACGCGGGAAGGGTTAGCAATCAACCCCCGACTAGTCTCATCGAGTCCGTTCAGTATGCGCACGCCATGCGTTGCTCGCTTCTGAACTTGCACAAGATCATGTTATCGAGTATGTCAGGAAAAGGGTTCATGTAGCCGGACCCCCGCCTTTCATATAGCTCGCGTCGCTCGACGTTGATGCTCGGTGTACACACGCACTATTTTCCTTTACGATCCGTGACGGCTTGGTTGCTGAGAGGGACCCGCTCCTCTTGTCTATGGCCCGATCATTTTCGCGAGGTCTAATGCTTGGTTGACTTGGGTTGAGTTGCTCCCCTTGGCTATGGCGGGACCGCTTTTCTACCATTCGGTCAGTACCGTTGGTTTGTTTGCTTTACGAGCGGATGCTCGTTTGTGTGCTATTTGTTTGCTTCCCTTTTCCCTCGTAGGTTGATAGTTTAGTTTAGACTTGTACCCTTTGTATGATAACATTAGGTAGCAAGCTTTCCCCCTTAACTTTGGTTTTCCTCATGCATTCTTTAAAACACAAACCACACTCTTTGATTTTCTTTTCTTAAGAGCTTGTTATTTCCGCTCCATTCCCAAGCATAAGTCTCCAAAGGTCGAGCAGCGGAGTGTGAATGTAACTTGTTCACCTAAAAAACACAAAACAAACAGAAATTAGTTAGCCGAGCTACGGTACCTCTGATTCCGAAAAACGGATACGTAGGCAGCGGGGTAGGGCCCGTGCGAGTACAACTCTTTCTTTTCCCTACATTTTGCATGCATTTTAGTCCAGATTAGCGCAGTTTGCTTACACACCCATAGTTTTAGACACAAGTGTGGATACCATCGAGTACGATGGGCGCGTGGGGTGCTAACACCTTCCCCTCGTGTAACCGACTCCCTTACCCTTTTTCTCTTGTCGTGAGACCGTTGTTTTGTTTTGTGGTTTGCTGGCATTCCCTTCCTTTTCAGGATAAATATGTTAGTGGCGACTCTGTTAATTTTCGCGGGTAGCGATAGCTGGCGACTCTGCCGGGGACGTCTCGACCTATTGCGGGTCCGGACTTAGCGAGTCGATCCTAACGCTTGTGTGTTTATCTTTGGGTGCTTTACTGCTTTGCATATTTGACTGTTTGCATTGCATTCTATGTGCGCTTTAGTTTTCTGCATCATATTCTGGACTGTCTGGATTTCTATCTGTGGGTGGGTGTTTCAAGAGGTAAAAGACCCAATACCCAGGCTATGAGTGATACCTTAGGAACTAGGACTAGAGTGGCCGTGACGGACAGAAGGCGTATGCCTGATTGATCTGATCACGTATCCACGGGCAGAGCTTGATGGAATGAGGCAATATCGTATGATAGCGCCTACATTCGATCCTCTGTTGGCTTTTTGACCTACCTTGGCCTAGATTTACCCGTGAGTGGGGCGGGAATCAATCATTGATTAACAGGTACATTGATGGTGACTTTGGATCTTGTTCGTGGGTTACCGCTGTTCTCGTTCGTGGGTTACCATTGTTCTTGTTCGTGGGTTACCGCTGTTCTTGTTCGAGGGTTACCGCTGTTCTCGTTCGAGTGTACTATTGGTTCCTGTCCGTGGGGTACTATGGTTCTTGTTCGAGTGGTGATCTGTGTTCTATTCCAGTGTGTTGTTGACTATGGGTGTTGGTTCCGTGGTTTGACATTCTATGTTCCGTGTGGTATACTATTTGGGGCCGAATCTTTGGCTCTGTATTATGTGTGTTGCCGGCAGTCCAGAATGCCCGGTGGGCGGCAACAAGTCCCACCACTTTGCATCATAGCATATTTATTTCCCAAAAGAAATGCAAAAAAAAAGTAATGATAACAAGCATTTGCATGTCATGTTTTTCAGGGCTATTCAAGAGTTCACTCAAGTTGAAGATGGACATTTCCACTGATACTGTCAAAGAACGTATGAGGCATACCAGAGCTTATAAGATTCCGGATATTGATGTTTCGGGGTTGATTGGTTTGAGTTCTCGGTTGAAAGGGGAGGTTCTCCGTCATTTCAATCATGACTATGGCAATTTGCTCTCCATCCTTAATACATCTTTCGATCCAATGGCTTTGATCACCCTATTTCAGTTCTATGATCCGCACTTGAGATGTTTTACATTTCAGGACTATCAATTGGTCCCAACGCTCGAGGAATTTTCTTACATACTCAACATCCGAATCACTGATGATGTACCTTTCGTTCGAGTTCCCGAGGTTGTGAGATTTGAAAAAATAGCTGAAGCTCTTCACATGGGTATAAAGGAGGTGGAAAGAAATTGGAAGTCATCGAGCGGTGTTTCTGGTTTCTATCTTTGCTTTTTGATTAGTGGGGCTGAGGATGCGGCTAAGAAGGAGCAGTGGGTTGATTTTAGTCGTTTGCTTGCTATCATGATTTATGGTATTGTCCTATTCCCCTCAAGAGAGAACTTTGTGAGTTTGGCGGCGATTTGTGTCTTTATGAACAAAAACCCCGTGCCAACGTTGCTTGCGGATGCTTATTTTTCGATCCATTCGAGAAGTAAGAAGGGAGGATATATTGTTGGTTCTTGTCTTCCGTTGTTGTATCAGTGGTTCATGTTGCATTTGCCGGTGAGAGGACCTTTTGTGTTCAAGAAGAGTTCTCTTAAGTGGTCAGATAGGATTGTTAACCTCACATCTTATGACGTCAGGTGGAACTATTGTGTGGGGAAGATTTGGAACATTATCACTAGTTGCGGTCAATATCCCAACGTTCCTCTCATGGGAACCAGAGGTTGTATTAGTTATAATCCCACGCTCGCCTATCGTCAATTGGGATATGCAATGGAAAGGGCTCAGAATGATGTAGAAGCGTTTGAATCAGTGTACTTTGCTGATGGTAAAGATCCTCTGGAGCTAGAGAAGATAGCGTATGCTTGGACTAAAGTCCATAGAAGGGATCAGACTACTTAGAGCAAGAAGGTTCCTATTGCCATGGGTCCTTACATGAAATGGGTTGAGGCAAGAGTGGCAAATCTGTTGCTACCATTTGCGAGGTCATGTCCATTGTATGAGCAACCTCCCGTGGTTTTATCTGATACAGTTGCGGCTGAACTCTATATTCAAGCCGAAGCGGACAACATCAAACTAAAAGCAAAGGACAATGAGGTTGGCTTGGAGAGGTATTTTCAAGATCACGAAAAGGCGGAATTGGCTCGTAAGCTCAAGCATGCGCAAGGTGAAGGTTCAAACATGACACGTGCCCAAAGGCGATCTCATGACTTGATGGAAGAAAGCTTGTACCGAAAACAGCAGGAATGTGCGAAGTTGCGAAGGTCCGAAAACAATAGCAAGAGAAAGGTGCAGGATTCGGAAAAGCAATTGATCGAAGAAAAAGCCAAGTCGGCTCGACTTGAAGAAGAGCTCGCAAGACTCCGAGCCCAGCGGAGAGGAGATGGAGGAGCTCATTCTGTTACCAGACGATCCTAGTGTCGCTGTGGAGTGGATTTGTTTGGTCTATGATGGTTGATTTGATGTTTATGCTTGATATTTGTCACCCATGTCCAGGATTGTTGGATGGGGTCGCATTATGGATGTTCTGGATTTCTTTTGTATGCCTTATGAGCACATTGTGACACGGTTATGTGTTTTATTTGTATGAACTCAAATTCTCAGTTATGTTTGAATGAAATATGCTCAGTTTGTCGAATTATTCTCGTGTGCGGATTGTTATTCAAATATATTCGGTATCAGGGTTGCTATGTCCTATCTGAAAGTGGGATGAACTCTTGGATACCTGAAAATTGGCAAACATTTCATGCATATCATTCATATATCATACATGTCATATATTTGCAGGTTTTGCAGGTCTTATATCTTATGTCTCCCTGTTTTGTTATCAGAAGGAGTTCTAAAATGGCTAATCACCCGTATCCGACTAGGAGCAATCAGAGAAGGCAGATGGAACAGATTCAGGAATAAATGGCAGAGATGAGAGCTCAATTGACGGAGCAGATGAATGCGCAGATGGCGCAATTTATGGAAGCATTGACTAATGTGACCAAGGGGCAGGATGACTTGCGGGTTCTCGTCGAGAACTCCAGAAGGGTTGAGAATGGAGGACATCCGGGGCTGTTTGACGATGTGTCTGGTAGAATTGACGATCACCATGATCCGAATGAGTTTGATCACGTGGGAGGGCACTATAATCCTTTCAATCAGCATCACGGGTTTCCACCTCCACCTCCATCTCGTCTGTTGGGAAGGAGAGATAATCAGAACCGTGGTAATTTGGATTTCAATGTTGAGAACTTTGACCAGGTATCAAGGCATAGTGCTAAGGGTGCACATGATGAAGTTGAAAGGTATCGTCTGATTGAGGAACGTCTCAGGGCTGTTGAAGGCAAAAGGGTGTTAGGCATGGATATCAATGACTTGGGGTTGGTTCCTGGTGTGAGGATCCCACCGAAATTCAAAGTTCCATCTTTTGACATATACAATGGGGCGACTTGTCCCGTGACTCATGTCAAAGCATACTATCGCAAGATGTCAATTTATTCAGAGGATGAAGGTTTCCTAATGCATTTCTTCCAGGATAGTCTTGCTGGGGCTTCCTTGGAGTGGTATGTTCAACTTGAGCACACTCATATCCATTCTTGGAGAGATCTTGTGAAGGCTTTTATTAAGCACTATCAGTACAATGTTGACATGGCACCCAATAGGACCCAGTTGCAGAGTTTGGTTCAGGGGTCTAAAGAATCTTTCAAAGAGTACGCTCAGAAATGGCGTGAGTTAGCTGCGAGGGTTCAGCCACCTATGACTGAGCGTGAGATGATTGATATGTTCACCAGTACTTTGTCTCGACACTATTACTTGGCTTGTAGTGCTTCAGCTAACTTTTCTGAAATGGTGAGATATGGCGAACGTGTCGAGATGGGTCTAAAGATGGGGAAAATTCAGTTAGGAGCTTCTTCTAATTATGCTGGTGATAAGAAACAAGCTGAGGGTTATGCCAGAAGGAAGGAAGGAAATGCAGATGCCATATATGGAAGAAAGGGTTTAGGGAGAAACAATTCACAGGTTAATGCTGTCATGATCCCAGTGCCGCAACAACAATAACAACAACAACAGGGACAGCGTTCCAATAATGATCGCTATCCTCCCAGGACCAGGCCTCACCGAAAGATTGATCCGATTCCCATGACCTATGCTCAGGTGTTGCAACATTTGCTCAAGATTGAGAAAATTACTTTGAGAGATGCTCAGAATGCTCCGGACACACAATCTCCGAATTATAATGCAAACGCACGATGTGCTTTCCACTCTGGTGCAGTTGGCCATGATACAGAGAGGTGCATTGCGTTGAAGAATAAAGTCCAGGACTTGTTGGATCAAAAGATTATTCAATTCACTCCTACACCCAATATTGTCAATAATCCGATGCCTACCCATGGGGGTCCAGCCATGAATGCCATTGTCAACGGTGAAGAGGTGGATAGTGATTGTGACTTTGATAGCTGGACTCGTCCAAGTATTCCCGGAGAGGTGCCTAGCAACTGGACAATTGAAGATGTCATCCAAGTTACACAAGGAGTAAATTCCTTATTTTTTACTTTTCTTATCATGTCATATTTCCTACGCTCTGCCCAAGGCGTAATGAATCATTTGTAAGGCCATGCAGTTTGCATTTTCAAAGTTAATCATGAAATAAAAGGACGTTTTTGCATACAAATGTTTTGCTCTTTGTCTTTCTTTTTAACCTTTTCCTTTAAATGGCAATGTTTTTGCACACACTTGCACATGGCTTAATAATAAAACTAAAATAAAAACATCAATCATGCAGATGTTCCACTACCATGGATTCCATTGGTAACAGTTCCGCTATTGCTCATTATGATTTTGACAATCCGATCTACCAAGCCGAGGAGGAAGCTTATGAAGATTGTGATCTTCCCGACGAGTTGGCTAGATTGTTGAAACAGGAAAAGAAAGCGATTCAGTCGCATCAAGAGGTAATCGAGATGGTAAATGTTGGTACTAAAGAGCAGGTCCGAGAAGTCAAGATAGGGGCTGCACTTGAGAGTAGTGTGAAGCAGAGGCTTATTGATATGTTGAAAGAGTATGCGGATATCTTTGCTTGGTCCTACGAGGATATGCCAGGTCTTGATACAGATATTGTGGTACACCGTCTTACCTTTCAAGGAAGATAGTCCTCCTGTCAAGCAGAAGCTTCGAAGGACTCGCCCAGATATGTCTGAGAAGATTAAGAAAGAGGTTGAGAAACAATTTGATGCTCGTTTTCTGTAAGTCGTGAATTACCCGCCGTGGGTTGCGAATATTGTTCCTGTGCCTAAGAAGGACGGAAAGGTCAGGATGTGTGTTGATTATAGAGATTTGAACAGGGCGAGTCCGAAAGATGATTTTCCTCTTCCCCACATTGATGTGTTGGTGGATAATACTGCTCCTTTTAAAGTGTTTTCCTTCATGGATGGCTTCTCTGGGTATAATCAGATCAAGATGGCACCAGAAGACATGGAGAAAACAACGTTTATCACACCATGGGGAACTTTCTGCTATAAAGTCATGCCTTTTGGGTTGAAAAACGCAGGGGCAACGCATCAGCGCGCCATGGTGACTCTTTTTCACGACATGATTCACAAAGAGATTGAAGTGTATGTCGACGACATGATTGCAAAATCTCACACTGAAGAAGAGCACTTGGTTCACTTGCAGAAGTTGTTTGAAAGGCTTCGGGAATTCAGACTGAGGTTGAATCCAAACAAATGCACTTTCGAAGTGCGATCCAGAAAGTTGTTGGGCTTTGTTGTTAGTGGGAAAGGTATTGAGGTCGATCCTGCAATAATAAAAGCTATACAAGAGATGCCTGAGCCGAGAACAGAAAAAGAGGTTCGTGGTTTCTTAGGGAGATTGAACTACATTGCTAGATTCATCTCTCATCTTACGACCACTTGTGAACCAATATTCAAATTGCTGAGAAAAGATCAGACGGCCAGGTGGAATAATGATTGTCAAAAAGCATTCGAAAAAGTGAAAGAGTATCTGCAGGAACCTCCGATACTAATTGTAACACCCCTTACTAACCCCGCGGCAATTTAAAAAAATTATTCAGAGTACATGAAATAAGGGTGCCACAATTCATAATAAATAAACATCATTCAGTCATGTCATGCATTCACTGAGGTAATCATTCATAAATTAAAACGTTTCATGTTAACACAGCGGAATCTATCAAAAACGGACTAAGTTTAACATCTTCCAAACTTATCCTTCAAACATCAAAACATAACTAGAGTCATAATCATAAACTCTAAACAATCGCGTCCCCAGTGTTACAACTACCAGAGCATGACACCTGACGCTACTAAAACACTGACTCATGAGCTAATCCTCACCGAGTCGAATTGCCGCTATCCTCAATCTGAAAATGACAACATGTAAGGGTGAGTCTCATCATAATTAATAAATGTTATAAGGTTATAAAGTAATAACACATCCCAGTTGCATCATTCACCCAATTGTTTCATAAACAGACATTCACAACAAATCAAACCAAAATCAATACATCATTAACATTTACAACACTGGAATACATCCAATCATGTTATAAATTATGCATATGTATGAACTGACACTATGTATGTGGTACCAACATCATCAAAAGGGGATAACCCATGACCGATCCAACATCGTCCAAGATACGGCCCTGCCAGCACAGATTCCACACGATGGGAATCATGCCCTTCACTGATCCAACACACCCTTATGGATACAGTATCATCAATGAACATGAATGAATGCAACATATACAACATACTTCTACTATCATCATCATCAATCATCAACATCATCATCATCATTCAAGTATGTTCATATATATTAACATCATTCAATCACAATTCCATAATCATCATATACAAAACATACACGTATTTGCATCAATCATCATACTCAATAAGAATAGCATACATGTATTTTCAACATTCTAAAAACCGATGAATCATCATCATATAGATTATCCTACAAGGTTCGTTTAGCTCAAAACGGCGCATCAAACGGACCAACGGTTAAAAAGTTATGCATCTTTGAACTTTTTAAAAATATCTCAAAACACCAACAGCACGCGGCGCCATCACCAGTTCGCGGCGTGAACTGAGCGTCCCAAAAATTCATTGGCTCTCTGCCAGGTTGTTCGCGGCGCAAACATCTACACGCAGCGCGAAACGAGAAAAAGTTACGCCTTCGCGACGCGAACATAGGTACGCGGCGCGACCTGAGCGTATCACAACTTCCTGGCATTCTGCCCACCTGTTCGCGGCGCCACCCTGTGCACGCGGCGCGAACCGGCGATTTCAGAAACCCCAACCTGCAGAAAACAGCATTCTATGCATTCCAAACACACCCAATTCATACCAGTACGAACCTAGAGAAATAGAATGCACAAACAACACAAAATACGTCTCATAATACACCAATTACACATCAATTGAGACCACAACAACGCAGAAATCATAGATTCAAACATAGAGATCAAACATCATACAATTGACTCAATCCCTAAACCTATCATATGACTCAATCGACCCGAATTCCACATCTATTCAGTATTATCAACCCCTAACCCGATAATAGATGATAATCAGATAAGTCCCCCCTTACCTTAAACAAATTTCTTGATTCTTGGTCTCTCCCTCTACCGTTCTCCTTCACGTTCCTCGTCCCTCAGACTTCTGTTCTTTCACGTTCTTTCTTTCTTCCCAATTCCAATTATTTTATGAAAATAATAATAATAATATTAGTAAAGGGCCTTCCTATATCACACCCCCTTTTACTATTTCTCACATGGCCCAAATCCCATAAACCATTATTTATTTATTATTTTCACAAAATCCTTAATAATTCTAATTATTAATTCAATATTCTTGATTAAATTAATATTAAAATTATACGGGCGTTACAACTCTCCCCCACTAAAAGAGTTTTCGTCCTCGAAAACATACCTCAGGTAAAGAGCTCTGGATACGAATCCTTCATCTGGCTCTCTAGCTCCCAGGTAACATTTCCTTCAGCTGGTCCTCCCCAAGCTACTCTGACTAAAGCTATTTCCTTGCCCCGCAATTGCTTCAGTCTTCTATCTTCAATCCTCACAGGTAACGTTTCAACCGTTAAGTTGTCTTTCACCTGTACATCATCCACTTGGATCACGTGGGACGGATCCGAAATGTATTTCCTCAATTGAGACACATGAAATACATCATGCAAGTTGGCAAGCATTGGCGGTAACGCAATACGATATGCCACTTCTCCTACTCTTTCTGAAATTTGGAATGGTCCAATAAAACACGGAGTCAACTTCTTTGACTTCAAAGCTCGACCAATACCCGTCATAGGAGTAACCTTCATAAACACATGATCTCCCTCTTGAAACTCAAGTGTCTTCCTCCTCTTATCATAATAACTCTTTTGACGACTCTTAGAAGCTTTCATCTTCTCCTGAATCATCTTAATCTTCTCCGTAGTCTGTTGTACAATTTCTTGTCCAATCACAGCACTTTCACCAGCTTCGTACCAACACAATGGAGTTCTACATCTCCTACCATACAATGCCTCAAACGGAGCCATACCTATACTCGAATGAAAGTTGTTGTTGTAGGTAAATTCAATCAAAGGCAGATAACTATCCCAAGCACCTCCTTTTTCTAATACACAAGCACGTAACAAATCTTCTAACGACTGAATTGTTCTCTCAGTCTGTCCATCCGTCTGCGGATGATAAGCAGAACTCAGTCTTAGCTTAGTACCCAAAGCCTTCTGCAAACCTTCCCAGAACTTAGACGTAAATCTCGGATCTCTGTCTGACACGATACTCGAAGGAATACCATGCAGACTGACTATCTTCTCAATGTATAATTTAGCCAGCTTTTCCATCGGGTAATCCATTCTTACCGGTATGAAATGTGCAGACTTCGTCAATCTGTCCACCACAACCCAGATAGCTTCACAATTCTTAACAGTTCTCGGCAAATCCGAAACAAAATCCATCGATATGCTATCCCACTTCCACTCAGGAATAAACATTGGTTGCATAAATCCAGATGGCTTCTGATGTTCAACCTTTGACTTCTGACAAGTCAAACAAGAATACACAAACTCGGCAATTTCTTTCTTCATTCCAGGCCACCAAAATAGCTTTCTCAAATCATGATACATATTGGTAGCACCAGGATGAATACTTAATCCACTACGGTGTCCTTCTTCTAAAATATTTCTTCGGAGTTCGACAACATCCGGAACACAAACTCTGTTTCCAAACCTCAGTATACCATTCTCGTCAACTCTGAATTCACCGCTCTTGCCTTGGTTAATCAAAGTCAACTTGTCGACTAATTCGACATCAGCCTTTTGGCCCTCTCTGATCTCTTCAAGAATACCACTGGTCAACTTCAGCATTCCCAACTTAACACTAGTAGGAGTACCTTCACATACCAAACTCAAGTCTCTGAATTGTTCAATCAAATCCAATTCCTTTACCATTAGCATAGACATATGCAAAGTCTTCCTACTTAAAGCATCTGCCACTACGTTTGCCTTACCCGGATGGTAATTCAAACTAAAATCATAGTCTTTAAGGAATTCTAACCACCTTCTCTGTCTCATATTCAGCTCCTTCTGGTCAAAGAGATATTTCAGACTATTATGATCACTGAACACTTCAAATTTCGATCCATACAAATAATGTCGCCACAACTTCAAGACAAAAACCACCGCTGCCAACTCCAAATCATGAGTCGGATAATTCCTTTCATGCACTTTGAGTTGTCTCGACGCGTACGCGACCACTTGTTGGTTCTGCATCAATACACCACCTAAACCCATCAGCGAAGCATCACAATAAACCACAAATGATTCTGTCGGATTCGGCAAAATCAAAATAGGAGCACTAGTCAACCTCTTCTTCAGCTCTTGGAATCCTTCCTCGCATTTTACATCCCAAATAAAAGCCTGACCCTTTCTGGTTAATTTAGTTAACGGCAATGCTAACTTTGAAAATCCTTCAATGAACTTCCTGTAATAACCTGCAAGACCAAGAAAACTACGAATCTCTGACACCGATTTCGGAGCTTCCAATTGAGATATAGCCTCTACCTTAGTAGGATCGACAGCAATACCATTCTTTGAAATTACATGTCCAAGAAAACTGACCTCTTCTAAACAAAATTCACAATTCGACAGTTTGGCAAAAAGTTGCTTCTCTTTTAACAACTCCAACACAATTCTGAGACGTTCTGCATGTTCTTCCTCACTCTTAGAATATATTAGGATATCATCTATAAACACCACCACGAACTTATCGAGATAAGGATGAAATATCCTATTCATATACTCCATAAATACACCAGGTGCGTTAGTAACTCCAAACGGCATTACCGAATACTCGTAATGTCTATACCTTGTCCTGAAAGCGGTCTTCTGAATATCATCGTCTTTCACACGAATCTGGTGATACCCAGACCTCAGATCAATCTTACTAAACACACATGCTCCAACCAACTGATCCATCAAATCATCAATCCTCGGCAAGGGATACCGATTCTTGATAGTAACCTTGTTCAATTGTCTCTAATCCACACACAGCCTCATTGAACCCTCTTTCTTCTTCACTAGTAACACAGGTGCACCCCACGGAGAAACGCTAGGACGAATGAACTTCTTCTCAAGTAATTCTTCCAACTGCTTCTTCAGTTCTGTCAGCTCAGACGGTGACATACGGTACGGTGCCATTGACACTAGACTAGTTCCCGGAATTAAATCAATAGAAAACTCCACTTCTCTTTCCGGTGGTAATTCATTCACTTCTTCCGGAAAAACTTCTGGGAATTCACACACCACAGGTAATTCGCTACTCGCCACTTTTTCTTTCACATTCATCAATGCGAACAACATAAACACTGTTGCACCATCCTTGATAGCTTCACCCACTTGTTTAGCCGTCAACTCCAGATCATCAGAATGAACTTCTTCAGGAAAGATTACTGTCTTCGAAAAACAGTTGATGTGAACACTGTTAAATTCTAACCAGTTCATCCCCAGGATTACATCGAGTTGTTTCAACGGAAGGCACACTAAGTCCATCCCGAATTCCCTACCAAAAATATCAACCGGACAATTCAAGCATGCGGACGAAGTAGTTACTGACCCCGATGCTGGAGTATCAATAACCATACTTCCATTTATTTCAGATATTTCCAAATTCAACCTCTCAGCACAATCCAAAGAAATAAAAGAATGAGTTGCTCCAGTATCAATAATCGCAACTAAAGGTGTGCCATGAATAAAACACGTACCTTTAATTAGTCTATCCTCCGGAGTGGTTTCTGATCCAGACAAAGCAAAGACCTTCCCTCCAGCTTGGTTCTTCTTCGGCTTAGGACACTGTGGGCTAATGTGACCCTCCTCACCACAATTGTAACAAGTCACAATCTTCTTCTTACAATCAGCGGCAACATGACCCACTTCTTCACACTTGAAGCACTTCTTCTGATTCCGCTTGCACTCATTCCTACGGTGCCCGATCTCACCACAGTTATAGCACCTGACAAAAGCACTGGAGTCTCCCCCACTAGGCTTCTCCCAACCACCAGTCTTTGGATTACCTCTACCATATGGCTTACCCTTATCCATAGGCTTCTTCCCTTTCCTGTCAACTAACTCGCGAGAGTGAGATGACTTCAGCTTGAGATTATCTTCCTCGAAGATCCTACTACAGTCCACCAAGTCTACAAATCTCCGGATTCTCTGATATCTGATACCCTGCTTAATCTCATCGCGGAGACCGTTCTTGAACTTGACGCATTTCGAGAATTCACTAGCTTCATCATTGTTGTAGTGGACGTAGTACTTTGCCAACTCAACGAACTTCGAAGCGTACTCTGGTACTATCATGCTACCTTGAACTAGTTCCAGAAATTCAATTTCCTTTCGACCCCTTACGTCTTCAGGAAAGTACCTTCTCAAAAACTCTCTCTTGAACACAGCCCAAGAAATAGCCACACCATCAGCTTCCAGTTCAGTCCTGGTAGTCAGCCACCAGTCGTCAGCCTCTTCAGACAACATGTGAGTACCATACCTCACCTTCAGATCCTCAGCACAATCGATGACTCTGAAGATTCTCTAGACCTCCTTAAGCCACTTCTGAGCACCTTCAGGATCATGCGTGCCCTTGAACAATGGAGGATTGTTCCTCTGAAAACTGTTCAGCTGCCCGTCAGCATCGATCGCGGCTCCATTGGCATTTCCTCCCAGCACACCAACAATCATGCCCAGAGCCTCAGCGATAGCATCATCGTTTCTTCCTCCTCTTCCAGCCATTGTTCTGCTTAAATCACAACCAATTTAATCAGAACAGAAGTATCGACAGTTAACTCTTACTAGTCGCATACACATGAAAGCAAAACTGACACTAAGACTCTGGTCATAATGACCGACTATGCTCTGATACCACTATTGTAACACCCCTTACTAACCCCGCGGCAATTTAATACAATTATTCAGAGTACATGAAATAAGGGTGCCACAATTCATAATAAATAAACATCATTCAGTCATGTCATGCATTCACTGAGGTAATCATTCATAAATTAAAACGTTTCATGTTAACACAGCGGAATCTATCAAAAACAGACTAAGTTTAGCATCTTCCAAACTTATCCTTCAAACATCAAAACATAACTAGAGTCATAATCATAAACTCTAAACAATCGCGTCCCCAGTGTTACAACTACCAGAGCATGACACCTGACGCTACTAAAACACTGACTCATGAGCTAATCCTCACCGAGTCGAACTGCCGCTATCCTCAATCTGAAAATGACAACATGTATGGGTCAGTCTCATCATAATTAACAAATGTTATAAGGTTATAAAGTAATAACACATCACAGTTGCATCATTCACCCAATTGTTTCATAAACAGACATTCACAACAAATCAAACCAAAATCAATACATCATTAACATTTACAACACTGGAATACATCCAATCATGTTATAAATTATGCATATGTATGAACTAACACTATGCATGTGGTACCAATATCATCAAATGGGGATAACCCATGACCGATCCAACATCGTCCAAGATACGGCCCTGCCAGCACAGATTCCACACGATGGGAATCATGCCCTTCACTGATCCAACACACCCTTATGGATACAGTATCATCAATGAACATGAATGAATGCAACATATACAACATACTTCTAGTATCATCATCATCAATCATCAACATCATCATCATCATTCAAGTATGTTCATATATATTAACATCATTCAATCACAATTCCATAATCATCATATACCAAACATACACGTATTTGCATCAATCATCATACTCAATAAGAATAGCATACATGTATTTTCAACATTCTAAAAACCGATCAATCATCATCATATAGATTATCCTACAAGGTTCGTTTAGCTCAAAACGGCGCATCAAACGGACCAACGGTTAAAAAGTTATGCATCTTTGAACTTTTTAAAAATATCTCAAAACACCAACAGCATGCGGCGCCATCACCAGTTCGCGGCGCGAACTGAGCGTCCCAAAAATTCATTGGCTCTCTGCCAGGTTGTTCGCGGCGCAAACATCTACACGCGGCGCGAAACGAGAAAAAGTTACGCCTTCGCGACGCGAACATAGGTACGCGGCGCGACCTGAGCGTATCACAACTTCCTGGCATTCTGCCCACCTGTTCGTGGCGCCACCCTGTGCACGCGGCGCGAACCGGCGATTTCAGAAACCCCAACCTGCAGAAAACAGCATTCTATGCATTCCAAACACACCCAATTCATACCAGTACGAACCTAGAGAAATAGAATGCACAAACAACACAAAATACGTCTCATAATACACCAATTACACATCAATTGAGACCATAACAACGCAGAAATCATAGATTCAAACATAGAGATCAAACATCATACAATTGACTCAATCCCTAAACCTATCATATGACTCAATCGACACGAATTCCACATCTATTCAGTATTATCAACCCCTAACCCGATAATAGATGATAATCAGATAAGTCCCCCCTTACCTTAAACAAATTTCTTGATTCTTGGTCTCTCCCTCTACCGTTCTCCTTCACGTTCCTCGTCCCTCAGACTTCTGTTCTTTCACGTTCTTTCTTTCTTCTCAATTCCAATTATTTTATGAAAATAATAATAATATTAGTAAAGGGCCTTCCTATATCACACCGCCCCCCTTTTACTATTTCTCACATGGCCCAAATGCCATAAACCATTATTTATTTATTATTTTCACAAAATCCTTAATAATTCTAATTATTAATTCAATATTCTTGATTAAATTTATATTAAAATTATACGGGCGTTACACTAATGCCTCCAGTGCCAGGAAGGCCTTTGATTATGTACCTCACAGTTCTTGAAAATTCAATGGGATGTGTGCTGGGTCAACATGACGAGTCTGGCCGAAAAGAGCATGCAATATACTACCTTAGCAAAAAGTTTACCGACTGTGAATCCCGATACTCACTGCTCGAGAAAACTTGCTGTGCTTTGGTGTGGGCTGCTCGCCGGCTGAGGCAGTATATGTTGGTTCACACCACCCTATTGATTTCCATGATGGATCCTATCAAGTATGTTTTTGAGAAGCCCGCTCTTTCCGGAAGAGTAGCCAGATGGCAGATGATTTTGACTGAATATGATATCCAATATACTACTCAGAAAGCCATCAGAGGTAGTGTGTTGGCAGATTATCTACCCCATCAGCCTGTTGAAGATTATGAACCGATGAAGTTTGAATTTCCCGATGAGGATGTCCTGTACATCAGAGATTGTAACATTCCCGGACCAGAGGAAGGATGTAACACCCCACATTTTCTAATTTTAATTTAATCGGAAATTAAATTATTATTTAGAATTATTTAGTATTTTGTTGAATTATTGGAGAATTATGGATTAAGGGCCATTGGGCCGGATAGTGAGATTAGTAGTATGGGGGTGCTAAGTGAGTAAGCCCATTACTAAATATTTTATGTTTTCATAAAATAAAGAAAATAAGGAAATAGAGTCAGAACGTGAAAAATGAGAAGTGGAAGAGAAGAGCTGAGGAACCAAAGAGGAAGAAGACCAATCAAGAATCTTTGGCTAAGGTAAGGGGGGACTCTTCCGATTACCATCTCTTATTGTAATTATGGATTATAGTGCATGTTTGGTTGTGTTGTTGAGTCAATTTGATCATATGTCAGAGTTAGGTTTTGGGATAATTTTAATAGAAGTGAATAATTGATGAATACCTCTGTGAATTCTATATAGAATTGTATGTTAATTGATGTTTGTGTTGTGGGTATTGTATCAGTTGTTGTGTTGCTGTGTTCTTCCATGAAACACTGAATCTGAGTTATGGGTTTCCAATAATTGGATAGAAAGTTAGGTTTTAATGTGTAAAACTGACATAGGATAATAGATTGATGAAATTGGATGAATACCATATGTTAATGTGTAAAAAGATGGTGTTTTAGACTTAAAATCGTAGCCTGTTATGAGTGAAAACGAGTGGAAAACGTACTGGTGCGAAATTGCATATTTTTGGAGAAAACTGGTGAAATGCGTATGAGATTTGGTGATACGCGTATGGGAGCGTATGGGATGAGGCCATACGCGTATGGATGTGTTCATACTCGTATGGAAATTCTCAGTGTAAAATTAGTTCTGTTGATTCGCGTATGGGATGGCTGATACGCGTATGGGTTTGGGCCATACGCGTATGGGAGGTGCCATACTCGTATGGGTTCTGTGTGTAAAAATTCTGTTTTGTGATTTTCTTTGAAAGTTCAATGATGCGTAACTTTTGATCTGTAACTCCGTTTTTAGTGCCGTTTCGAGTATGATGAACCTTATGAGACAACCTATGAGTTTAAATGATAAAATGAGGTGTAGCTTTCAATTAATTTTGAATTATGAATTTATTGTTTGATGAATGATGTATTGTACATATATATGATGAGATATGACAATACATGCTATGTTTTAAACATGATTCGTATGATGATCTTGTTTGATTTTGTAATGGAACTCATGAGATATTTCATGTGATAATATGAGTATGATTTAAATACTTTGTTCGTTTGATGGATGATATATTGTTGACATATGTGATGAGATGTGACAATATAAGACGTGTTTTGAAAACATGATTACGTGATGATTGTTGAGGATTGTACAATGATGATTGAATTGTTTTGGAGGATGTGAATACATGTATATTCTTACTTTTGATGATGATGATTAGGGTAATACATGTATGTTCTGTAATGATGGTGATGATGATTGATTGTATTGAATGATGTGATATATATATATATGAACATGCTTGTTATTGATGATGATGATGATGAAATGAGTATAGTTGATGCTACTCATAGATTGGTAATGATGAAAGTATGTTATATATATGTTACATGCATTCATAAACATGAGTTGAATCCTATATGATGAGAGGATTCATCGAGGGGCAGAATTCCCATTGTGTGGAATTGGTGCTGGCAGGACCGTTTCTGAATTGATGATAGATCGGTCGGTGGATGATTCCACTGGTGATGTTTGGTACCACATGCATAGTGTCAGTTGCATTCATATGCATGGATTTGATAACGTGGCTGAATGTATTTCATTGTTATGATTGGTATTGTGTGTTTTGTGTGATGATGGATTATCTGAATATAGATGGATTGGGTGAATAATATAACTATTGATGTGTTGTTATTTATAATGCAATAATATTTGTTAATTGCGAATGAGACTCACCCTTACACTATATTTTTCAGATTGAGGATAGCGGCTCCGACTCGGTGAGGATTAGCTCATGAGTCAATATGTGGTTTAGCGTCGGGTCATGCTCTGATAGGTGTAACACTGGGGGAAACGTTGTTTTTGAGTTTATGATTATAACTCATTTTTGTTTAATTTATTTGAGGATTAATAAATCGATTATGTGATGTAATTTGATGATGTTATTCCGCTGTGTCAACATGATATATTATGAATTATGAGTTATAATGAAATGTCTCTTAGTGAATGCATGACATATGACCGATGTTGTTTATTTTATTTATGAATTGTGACGCCCTTGTGCATGTTACTCTGATTTAATTATTAATTTCCGTGGGGGTTTAGAAGGGTGTTACAAAGGACCCAAACCAGGATCGCGATGGACGCTCGTGTTCGATGGTGCCTCTAATGCACTCGGGAATGGTGTTGGAGCTGTGATTACTTCTCCTTCAGGTTTTCATATTCCATTTACAGCCAGAATTTGTTTTGATTGCACTAATAACATGGCTGAATATGAAGCTTGCATCTATGGTATCGAAGCTGCGATCGATTTGCGAATCAAGTACTTGAAAGTTTATGGGGATTCCAATCTTGCCATTAGCCAGATCAATGGGGATTGGGAAACTCGTCATCAGAATCTGATTCCATACAGGGAGCATGTGATGTGACTTATTCCATACTTTGATGAGATTACATTCCAGCATATTTCTAGAGAAGAGAACAATCTTGCTGATGCTCTCGCTACTTTGGCTTCCATGTTCAAAGTGAAATGGGCCAATGAAGCGCCTAATATCACCATCAGCAGGTTGGATGAGCCAGCATTTTGCTTTGAGGCTGATGTTGAATTAGACGGAAATCCATGGTATCATGATATCAAAAAGTTCCTTGAAACTCAAGAGTATCCTCCCGAATCTTCGGTGACTGATAAGAAGTTTCTGAGAAGGTTTGCAGCTAAGTTCTACCTCAACGGTGGGGTATTGTACAAGAGGCATCATGACAGTGTGTTGCTCCGATGTGTTGTGAAAGAAGAAGCTTCGAAAATCATAGAAGAAAAGCATGAAGGCGAGTTTGGTACCCATTCTAGTGGGCATACGATGGCTAAGAAGATCTTGAGGGCTGGTTACTATTGGTCCACTATGGAAACTGATTGTCATAACCATGTCAGAATTTGTCACAAGTGCCAGATCTATGCTGATAAAGTGCACGTGCCGCCTGTGCCATTGAATGTTTTGACTTCTCCGTGGCCTTTTGCAACGTGGGGCATTTACATGATTGGAGAGATTAAGCCTACTGCTTCTAACGGACATCGCTTCATTTTGGTTGCCATCGATTACTTCACCAAGTGGGTTGAAGCCGCATCTTATGTGAATGTAACCAAGCAAGTGATTACCCGTTTTATCAAGCACAACATAATCTGTCGTTATGGGATTCCTGAGAAGATCATTACTGATAATGGATCGAATCTTAATAACAAGTTGATGAAGGAGCTTTGTGAGTCTTTCAAGATTAAGCATCACAATTCTTCTCCGTATCGTCCAAAGATGAATGGCGCTGTTGAAGCGGCCAACTAGAATATTAAGAAGATTGTACAGAAGATGGTAGTTACCTACCGAGATTGGCACGAGATGTTGCCTTTCGCTTTGCATGGTTATCGCACCTCTATGCGTACATCGACTGGGGCAACTCCTTTCTTGCTTGTTTACGGTATGGAAGCGGTATTTCCAGTTGAAGTTGAGATTCCTTCCCTGAGGATTATGAAAGACGTCGAGCTTGACGAGTCAGAATGGGTACAGAATCGGATGGATCAGTTGAACCTTATTGATGAGAAACGCTTAGCGGCTATTGGACATGGCCAGGTGTACCAAAAGAAGATGAGAAAAGCTTTTGACAAGCGGGTGCGACCCCAAAGCTATAAACCAGGTGATCTGGTGCTCAAAAGAATCATTCTTCCTCAGGGCGATCCTCGAGGCAAGTGGACTCCGACGTATGAAGGCCCCTTTGTTGTGCAGAAAGTATTCTCTGGCGGTGCCATGATGCTTGCAACGATGGATGGCGAGAACTTTCCGCACCCTGTGAACACAGATGTAGTCAAAAAATACTTCGCATAGACCTGATAAAAAAAAGAAAAAAAAGAGAAAAGAAAAAAGAAAAAAATAAAATGAATCAGGCAAAAGAATGAAAAAGAAACGAATATACCCGCTAAGTTGAAAACCCGAAAGGGCGACTTAGGCAAAAAAGGGGACAAAAGCGAATGACTACATCTCGCACGCCACCTTGGCTATCACTCTTCATACATGCTTAGGGCTCCCGACCGAGGGATAAGCAAGACTCTGTGTTCTTGAGTTTGCACCTGGAAGCTCAAATCCCTAAAGCATTCTCTAATTCCAATCACTTTGTTTAGGGCTCCCGACCGAGGGATAAGCAAGACTCTGTGTTCTTGAGTTGGCACCTGGCAGCTCAAATCCCTAAAGCACTTACCAAACCCCGTCGGGTCCACAACTTTGGTGACATTATCAGATCGGGCAGTGATCAATCCTAATGAGTACGGTCTTCCAAAGCAAGGAGATGAGAACGTCGGAGTTATAAAAGTGATAGCGGGATCGAAACCAATGGATATCCGTTTCACATTGCCATTTCTCTTGTACTCAATAAATGCGTGGTTACCTCTTACTAGGAACTACTTCTGAATGTGTTCGCTCTTTTACGAGCATTCTATTCGCAATTAATAAAAAACCTTTTTATCTTAAACAACTGTTTTCTTTTACTGTTTTGTTTGCATAAAGCGTCCTGAATTTGTGTTAAACTTTGCATATGAAAACTGCATTGCTTTTACGATACATGATTAGAAATGATGAAACCTTTGAATCTACTTCGAAGTCTTGTGTAACCAGGATGGCAGGTCAAGATGCTATGCTATATCCTGGGGCATTTTCATTTGCTTGTCTCACAGGTACGTCCTTGCAAGCACTTCGCATCAGCATATTGACGCACCTAGCAATGAGAGATTCTCACTCCCCAGCCGAGTGCTTCCCAATGAGAGATTCTCACTCCCCAGCTGAGTACATTCAGATGAGATTTTCTTCGTTCCAGGATTCTCATATCCTCATCAAAGCACATGCTCCAGAAGCCTCATTCCCCGGCGGAATACTTTCTCCCCAGTTGAGTAATGATTGGATGGTATCTGATTACCCAATCAGCTATTAATGAGGTTCCTTGCCCGAATGCCTCTCTTTCCCCAGTAGAGCGCTTCTCTCTCCAACAGATTGACCTGTTTTCTCCAAGAGAGTCATCTTATTCCCCACTGGAGTGGTCTCAACAAGAGGTTCTTATGCTAAGGTCCTTATCCCTAGCGGATTTCTCATATCCCTAGCAGATCGTTGTGCGGTAGTAGTCATCTTCCTCACTGAGTTTCTTTCATCAGCAAAGTTTCATTTGCATCCTCAGCAGGATCTGTTCTCGTTTAGAACCTTCCCCAGCGGAACGCGTCCTGCACAAGCAAGTTGGTCACTCCCCATCAGAGTTGTCTTCATGACTTGCCTTTATCTCCACATCCCCAGAGTGTCGAGAATTTGCTTCTCTAATGAAGTTGCCAGGGTATTCCCCAGGCAGTTAATTGGGATGTTCATATCCCCAAGCAGGATTTATTCCCCAAACAGAGCTCGCATCCAGAATTGATAGTCTCCAGCAGATTTCTGATCCATCTTTTCCAGCTCGCAGTTTGTGACTCCTGGTCACTCATCTTGTCTTCCCCGCAGAGTTCTATATTCTCTCCAAGACTACTTCAGCAATTCAGTGCTCTTCCGTTGTTTCCCTAAGCAACGTTCGAATCATGCATCATTCGCATTGCATTCTCTAAGCGTATAGCGTCTTCCTTCTCGGGAACGTTATTCCATACACATTCATACATGCATAATGCATAAATCATATCATATTTGTTTCTTTCTACAGGAAAGTCATCAAGATATTCTAATGCCTCGTTGAGGGCAGCTCGCCTAATCATTACAGGCGTTATCCTGATATTGAGATCAGAAGAGGATTGTCAATTCATCCGTTGAAGACATTCCGTTCCCGGCGCACACAGTTCGGATGAGATATTTGTCCTTATTCTTGATATTCAGATCAGTTGAAGGGACCGCCTCCGGATCTCCCAAGATCTTCCTAAGGAGCCAGCCACTGATATCTAGATCCGATGGAGATGTCTACCTGGTTGACTTTGTCATTCAGAAGAGGATTGTTCTACTTATTTTCTGGCGCAGCTCAGATCAGTTCAAAGACATTCCTATTCCCGATGCCCCCAGATCGGTGGAAGATATTTGTTCCTATCCTGATATCCAGCTCAGTTGAAGTAACCGCCTCCGGATATCTATAGATCTTCCGAAGGAGCAAGCCCTCTGATACATCAGATCAGTTGGAAATATCTACTCCCTGACGATTTAGTTCGTTCAGAAGAAGAAACTCGCCTGCCCAGTCCTGATGCCTAACCATCAGTTGAAGACGCTTTCTTTACCCGGCGTACACAGTTCGGAAGAGATATCTGATCCTATCCTAATATTCAGATTCAGATTAGTCGAAGGAACCGCCTCCGGATCTCCCAAGATCTTCCGAAGGAGCAAGCCACTGATATCATTAGATCAAATGGAGATGTCAGCTTGATCGACTTTGTCTTTCAGATGAAGATTGTCCTACTTATTTTCTAGCATCATGTCTAGATCAGTTTAAAGGCATTCTTTCCCCGGCGTACACAGTTCGGAAGAGATATTGTTCCTATCCTGATTTATAGTTCAGTTGAAGGAACCGCCTCCGGATCCCCGTGGTCTTACGAAGGAGCTAGCCGCTAATTCCCAGATTAGTTGGAATATCTACCTGATGATTTAGTTGCATCAGAAGGGATGTCTGCCCAGATTCCCAGATCATGATTCCCAGATCAGAGATACCTATTACCCGTTGATGTCCGATTCAACCGATGTATCTCCCTCGATTCCCAGATCGACTTAAGACATCTATCCCGATGCAAGTTCGGAGACATCTCCTACGTCTGATACTCAGATCAGTCGAGATGTTCCTTCTCTTGATGCTTAGATCATTTGAAGTGTTTCCCATGCCTGTGGGTGACCGTTCCTTCTTATCGCAAGTTTGAGCATATTTATTATCCAGATCAATTGAAGTTTTTTCTCCCTGCTTGCGGGGTGGTACACTCCTTCTTATTACAATACGGAATCTTCTATTGATCAAGAGTGCAAATTTTCGAGTTCATTCTAGTATTCAATCTCCTTCCACCATAATGGTTCGAAACTTTCGTTTTCTCACTCGTCAGGTTCAAGAAGTTTGAATAGGGGCAGCTGTTGCACCCCAAAATTTGCCCTCTTTATTTGAGCTATAAGTTATTAACGACGTTTATTTCGTCATTTGAAAATTGAAGAAAAATAGTAAAGAGTTTTCATGGGTTTAAGAAGAAAGGTGTGAAAAATGGTTTAAACAGTGGAAATACGAGAAAATTCACAAGTCATATTTGGAAGGTGATATGAGCTAAGTTCCCGCAGAGCCTTGATTGTTTCGACGATATCTACAACTTTCGTGTTTGGCTCGGAAGCCAATTCTTTGAGTAAGGTCGCCAGAGTTGCAAATTATTTGAGATTTCACAGTGAAAAACAGTGCTGAATGTAGGGTTTCGGACCCCGAAAAATTCATATCTCCCAATCCACTCGTCGGATTCGCTTGAAAATATAACTGGAGCTCCGTACCATCATTACCAAGATTTCATATGTTCAGACCGAAGGCCAATTGTGCACTAAGAATTCCCAGAATTTTAAAGATCGTCGCATTGTTTCGGTAAAAAGTGTGTTTTCAAGCATGTTGCGCCTAGTTTGAAAATTCATAATTTCTTCGATTTTTATCGTATGAAGTCCATTCCGGCGGCATTTTCTCAGAAATTTTGTTAGCTTCGATTCTTCGCCACACATACTTGTTCAGATTCTGAGCCGAAGATAGGGTTTTATCGAGTTCTTTGAGCGGTACTCACAAAATTCTGCAAAGTCGCACCAGATGAATCGACGTTTCTCGTCATTCAAACGCGTTTAATTTCTTCATCGCTTATCGGATTGAGACGATTCTCGCGGCGAAGAGTCAAGAATTTGGTCATCTTCGCAGTGGCATTAGTTTCGTTCCGGGATTCAGAGCCGAACCGAGTTTCCTTAAAAACGAGCCAAAATGAGACGCACCGAGGGCAATTTGGACATTTCGCGTTGACAATATATAAACATTTTGCTCTTCACAAATCAAGGGGGGACTCTCATAATTCCAATTCACCAAAAGTTCAAAAAAAAATTTCTCGCAATTCTCTCTCAATTCTCTTGAATCAAAACCACAAATTACATAAAACTTTCATCAAGAACTCATCAATCTTCATCAAGATCAAGAACATGGATTGAAGAATTAAGATTCGACGTTCGATTTTCTTCTCTCTCTCCTCAAATCTCGCGCGCCTCTACCTCTCTATGACCTCGGATTTCGCTTTCGCGTTCGTGTCGTGTTCGCGTTCGTATCGTGTTTGTGTTCGCGCTTCGGTTGAGATATTCATCCGGTAAGCTTTCAGATCTTGAATTAAGTGTTTAATTGTCGATCATTATGTGAATTAGGATCTAGATCTATATCTTTCTCTTGATTTATGGATAGTTGATGATGATTGATCGGTGAATTTGCTTTGTTTTTGCTCGAATCGATAATGTTCATGTGAATTGTGGTTAGATGTGATGTTTATTGCATGTAATTGATG
Organism: Vicia villosa; assembly: GCF_029867415.1. Taxonomy (NCBI): domain Eukaryota; kingdom Viridiplantae; phylum Streptophyta; class Magnoliopsida; order Fabales; family Fabaceae; genus Vicia; species Vicia villosa. The sequence goes on from NW_026705578.1 coordinate 185,450, forward strand.
TGTGTTGATGATAAATTGTGATATTCGTGTTCGGATCTATGATTCGATGATAATTTCGTATGCATAATTGTTGATGTGCATGTATGTTGCTTGTGACGCACTCAAAGTGTTTGTATAAATGCATGTGGTGTACTTTTGCTTGATATTTGCTTGGCTCGACGCGTCGCACTTTCCATAATTAGGATCATTTGACTTGTAGACTCGTGATTAATTCATGATTTGATGTTTGCTTGTGATGATTGCCAATGGAATGGTTTTGGATTGAGTGCGAACGGCTCCGAGGTCCTAAAAATGCTTAAAAATTGGTTTTGCTACGCCAGGAACCGGGTTGTCCCAGGCGGGAACCGGTTCCCACTCAATCCAAAATTGTTGATTTTCTGCATTTTAGTACCAGGAACCGGGTTGTCCCTAGGTGGGAACCGGTTCCTGCGTTGTTTTTGTCCTCTGATTTGTGTGCCAAGAACCGGGTTGTCCCTAGGCGGGAACCGGTTCCCAGTAATCTGAAATATGCTTGCTTCTGTGATTTAGTACCAGGAATCGGGTTGTCCCTAGGTGGGAACCGGTTCCCAGTTTTCTGCCTCTGGTTTTTAGTACTAGGAACCGGGTTGTCCTGTGCAGGAACCGGTTCCTGTGTGTAATTTTTGTGTTTTCTTTTCTAACTTCAATCTTGCATAACTTTTTACTCGTAACTCCGATTTGCACGTTCTTTATATCGACAGAAAGCTTATGAGACGTACTATCTTACTAGATGCTTAGTTTTCGTTAATTTGTAGATCATTCATGTTTGATTTCTCTTTGATGTTTCATTATCCATTTCATGTTTACATTACTTGTCCGTTTCCTTTTGCTTTATAGTAATAACGCAATTCCGATTGCGATGCTTGTTATCTCTAACTTGTGTGCTAGTGTGCAAGGTTTTTGGATAGTCACCGACCGGCGCTTATTGCTTGAGTGTTCCGCTTTACTTGCGGAACACGATTTCCTTCATTTGCATTGTGTTCTCATCCGGGAGACACGTTCCTATTACTTTATATCTGCTTGTTTGGTTTGCTTGTTCCTCTTGCAGGTGTATTGTGATTGTGCTCGACGCGCATGTCGACTCTTGTGTGCTTTCATGGCTAATCGGTGTGCTGACCATTTGCTTTTGCTTTGCTAGCTCGCTCGCGGTATTCTTAGTTTCTTCGCTTTGCTTCGCTTTAGTTTACGTATCATCATCCGTTTGGTATTGATCCCGTTTCATTTTATTTCTATTGCACTTTATCGCTTTCTCGCATCATCCTTAAACATGAGAAGTAGGACCTAGACATGCATCTGGCCAAGCCTTCGAAAGAGGCTCTGTTTTTGTTGGCGTGTTTATATTTGTGCTTTGCGGCAGGGAGTCACGGTGTAATAAGTCCTATATGGCACTCCGTTAAGTCCTCATGGAAGGCACGCGGGAAGGGTTAGCAATCAACCCCCGCCTAGTCTCATCGAGTCCGTTCAGTATGCGCAGGCCATCCGTTGCTCGCTTCTGAACTTGCACAAGATCTTGTTATCGAGTATGTCAGGAAAAGGGTTCATGTAGCCGGACCCCCGCCTTTCATATAGCTCGCGTCGCTCGACGTTGATGTTCGGTGTACGCACACACCGCTTTCCTTTACGATCCGTGACGGCTTGGTTGCTGAGAGGGACCCGCTCCTCTTGTCTATGGCCCGATCATTTTCGCGAGGTCTAATGCTTGGTTGATTTGGGTTGAGTTGCTCCCCTTGGCTATGGCGGGACCGCTTTTCTACCATTCAGTCAGTACCGTTGGTTTGTTTGCTTTACGAGCGGATGCTCATTTGTGTGCTATTTGTTTGCTTCCCTTTTCCCTCGTAGGTTGATAGTTTAGTTTAGACTTGTACCCTTTGTATGATAATATTAGTTAGCAAGCTTTCCCCCTTAACTTCGGTTTTCCTCATGCATTCTTTAAAACACAAACCACACTCTTTGATTTTCTTTTCTTAAGAGCTTGTTATTTCCGCTCCATTCCCAAGCATAAGTCTCCAAAGGTCGAGCAGTGGAGTGTGAATGTAACTTGTTCACCTAAAAAACACAAAACAAACAGAACTTAGTTAGCCGAGCTACGGTACCTCTGATTCCGCAAAACGGATACGTAGGCAGCGGGGTAGGGCCCGTGCGAGTACAACTCTTTCTTTTCCCTACATTTTGCATGCATTTTAGTCCAGATTAGCGCAGTTTGCTTACACACCCATAGTTTTAGACACAAGCGTGGATACTATCTAGTACGATGGGAGCGTGGGGTGCTAACACCTTCCCCTCGCGTAACCGACTCCCTTACCCTTTTTCTCTGGTCGTGAGACCGTTGTTTTGTTTTGTGGTTTGCTGGCATTCCTTTCCTTTTCAGGATAAATATGTTAGTGACGACTCTGTTAATTTTCGCGGTAGCGACAGGTTTCCTCTTCATCGCTTGAGCTTTCTTTGCTAGATGAATCACTATCACTTTCCCAAGTGATGTAAGCTCTTCTTCCTTTTGGTTGCTTCTTTTGAGGTTTACTCTTTGTCTTATCTTTCTTTAGCGAAGGGCAATCCGGTTTGTAGTGACCGGGTTTTCCACAGTTGTAACAAGATCCTCTAGGTTTAGTCTTCTTGTACTCATCTTGCTTGTTAGGCTTTGATTGACGTCTATAATCAACTAGATTGTTGTCCGAATGCTTAATTTCATTCTTTCGAAGATATTTGTTGTATCTTCTTACGAATAATCCCATATCTTCATCCGGACTATCATCTTCATCACTAGACTCACTATCACATGTATCTTTGGTGGATGACTTAGAACTTGAAGCCTTTAGAGCGATAGACTTCTTTTCCGTGTCCTTTGACTTTTCTTTCTTTTCTTTCTTTTCGTGCTTGTTTAGGTTCATGAGGTCTTGCTCATGTTCTTCAAGCTTTCCGAATAGAGCTGTGAGATCCAATGTAGTGAGATCATTGACTTCTTTGATTGCCGTGACCTTCGGTTGCCATTCCATACTAAGACATCTCAAAACTTTGTTAGTAGCTACGGCATTGGGAGTAATATGTCCCAAAGTGTGTAATCGGTTGATAATGTGAGAAAATCTCTTTTGCATATCCGCAATGGTTTCACCTTGCTTCATATGAAAGAGATCAAACTCTTGCGTTAAAGTCTTGATTCTAGCTAGTTTAACATCATTAGTTCCTTCATGGGCGACTTGTAATGCATCCCACATTGCCTTAGCCGATTGGCAATGCGACACACGAAAGTACTCATCGACCCCTAAGGAAGCTATAATCATGTTTCTAGCTTTCCAATCAGACCCGTAATTCTTTTCATCTTTTTCATCCCATTGTGCTTGAGATTTAGGTCTTGTGATGCCAGCATCGTTGGTTATGGTGATAGCCATAGGACCATTGATGATGACATCCCAAATTTTTCTATCAATGGAGTTGATATGAATGCACATACAGTCTTTCCAATAACTATAGTTTTCTCCAGTGAAAACAGGCACTTTAGTATACGCCCCTTTTTGACCGTTCTCCATTTTCTAAAAAGTTATATCAAGCACTAGAATGAACCGGAGCTCGTGATACCACTTGTTAGACGATAGGACTGGTCTAGACGGGGGTGAATAGACCACCTTTTTCTGACTTAAGAAAATTTTAGCTATTTGAAACGTGACTTCCCTGAATCACTTAATCGTCTAAAGTTGATTATGTTATCGGGGACCGGATATGTGCACTAAACCGAACGGATGAAAATGTCAAGTGATGAATTATGTTTTAACGAATATCTCGATTGTCTCAATTACACACTATATGGTATATTACTCACAATGAACGTTTTCACTAAAATTTGAATAAAAATTTGATTGAGTAATTTTATCGAACACTTGGTGATCGATATTTTACCTAACCTTAGTTTTAGTTCAACAATGGAAATAAACGAAAACGAATGGAAATACGATAAAGTAAATGCTATAAGGAACACGATATTTGTTTAGGCAGTTCCTCTATCGTCCTCGCAGGAGTACGTCCGCCCCTAATTTCAAATGAAATTAGGAAAGTTTTATTAGATTGCAAAATGTTTAACAGGGATAGAAAGTACCAATCACCAACTACACACATGCAGTAAAATTGAATACAATTCGATCCTCCCCTTGATTCAAGTTGAATCAAGTCAATGTCTAAGATCTTCACGATCAAGACCCCGATCGTTCCTTTCTCAATCCTCCGGTTGTAGCAATTTTGTTGAGCGGATCTTCAATCCCTCAATCCCTTATGCACGACTGAATTGATTACCAAAGCAAATCGATCGTCAAAAACCTTCGAACAAAATCTTTGATGAAGAAGAAAAAACCCTAAGGTTTTAAACAAGAAACACCCTCAACACTCTTCACTCGAACAAGATGAATGTCTACCGTCGAATCTCGAACAAGACAAATATCTACCGTCGAACCTTATCAACACACGTTCCTTACTTCGATCGAGAAAGATGATTATGTGTGATTCTCGATCAATAAGCGAAAGGTTGAAGATGAGAAGAAGCTGAGTCTATCTTTCACGTTTCTTGTTAACTTGCTTGAGAATGATCACTTGAGTATTTATACCACATACAATGCATAGGCCAAAATGAAAAACAGCAGAAAACCCAATTTATTAGCGACTGGTCGACCTGCTCTTTGCATAGGTCGACCTATTGACTGCTTTGCACCTGAAAAATGAGCCATGTGTGATACTTGCGTCGACCTGAAGGGTCGGCATGCGCATACCCGTGGATTCCCCAAATGACCATGCGTCGACCTAAGAAAGCAATGCGTCGACGCATTCTATTTTTGCACTAGAGCAGCCAAAGTTTGATGCGTCGACCTGAAGGGTCGGCGTACGCATTCCCGTGAATTCCTCAAATGCCAATGCGTCGACCTAAGAGGGTGATGCATCGACGCATTCAGCCTTTACCTGAATTTTTTCATAAAGGTCTTGCAATAGGTCGACCTATGATGTGTGTGAGTCGACCTATTGGTGTTTTGTGGCCAAAAAAACTTGTCTTGGGTGCATGTGCTCGATTTCTATGATTCCACTTAAGTTGCGGTTGATTCACAATATTTTGACAGCATGAAAACAACGCCTTGCCCTCACAAATGATGCACATTCACAATCACACTTAACGACATAATCGACTCGAACAACATAATCTACGTAAATGACATGATCAACTTAAACGACATAATTAATTCCGGATATCCAATGTCAACAAAATCCAATTCAAGAAAGATTCCAAGAGTTTTCAAAGTTATACTAAGCATATTCAATAGAAAGACGTCAATTAGGGCTTCACGTAGGTCCAAACGACACTTAAAAAGGAGTTACGGGTCAAAAGTTACATCATTTCAAAGTTTAAAAAAAGTTCTGCAAAACAGGGTTCACGGCGCCAACAAAGTTCGCGGCGCGAACTGAGTGAATCAAATATTCCTAAGTTTCTGCCAAGCAGTTCGCGACGCCAATAAAGTTCGCGGCGCAAACTGAACGAATCCAATTTTCCTGATATTCTGCCAAGCAGTTCGCGGCGCCAACAAAGATTTTCAGAAAATCCCAAACACAGAAAACAGCATACGAATCCCATCCCAAATCCCCTAAACTCAACCCAATCAAGTTGGAAAACACCAACCATCATGAACAACAATAGAATACATGTTATAAACACAAATATAACACATATTATGGATCTTCTAACATCATAACATCATCAAACATCAATTAAAACACATTTCAATTCATAAATTCATACATTTGTTCATAAACCCTAACATCTCTACACACAACTTCCATGGATGCAAACATACAATCAAATCCCACCCAAAACATCATCATACATCCCATTAGCATGAAAGAATCCCACCCTTACCTTAGGTTTGGATTGAAGACAACTCTAGCTTCAATATTGAGATTCCCCTCTTTCTCTTCACTATACTCTTATCTTCTTTCACAACTTTGTCAAAATGAGCTTCTAAGTCTAAAACCCCTAAAACCCTTGTTTTGTTTAACTTACTATCTTTCTCATTACTAATGGGCCTTAAATCACACCCTACACTTACTAATGCTACCTTAAGCCCAATAACTCTCCTAATTTATTAACTTATATTATTTACGATAAAACCCCACAAATAACGCCAATATCGCACAAGCACTCAATTAACACATAATTTAGTAAAACAAAACACATACCATAACACGACATAATTAAATAAAACACGCAAACTAAAAACGGGTGTTACATTGAGAGTCAAAAGCTTATCTTCGATGTTGAAAGCACAAGTTAGTCTGCTATTACCTCACTTACTTGAACGTTAGAATATTAACTTTGTAAGTTCGCCACATTTTACTACATCGAAGATTCTTGTCACCATATCGAACGGATGGAATTCCTTCATTTGATCAATTTCTTGTTTAGAGATGAAACACAATCCAATTCAATTGGGCAAAAGTTTCTCTTTGTTATATGAGAAATTATCATTAATTATAAAAAGAAGAAAAGTTTGATCTAGCTAATATGACTCAATGGATTAACTTCATATATATAACAAGTATAGATAGAAATCCATTATTATTGTCTAACTCAAGGTTGTCAACATCGAGATCTTATTTAAGATTGGGAGAGAATAGTTACATCGTAAAATATAAAATCGTAGTTAAGATCGGAAGATCCTACTCAATTATTTTTAAAATATCGAGAGGGGATAACAAGATTATATAACATAAGATCGCAACAAAAATCATAAGATCCTGCTAAAATGAAAAAATAATAGCATATATTTAAAGTATTTTTACATGATATGTGTTAGTAGGCAAGTGTATTTGTGAGACAATGACTTTTTCATATTCTTTAAACATTTATGATTGAGATTTTATTGAACATTTGTTAATGTTTAGACATTAGGGACATATATGGTCAATTCCTAGGATTATCATAAGTCAAGTAGTTTAAACAAACACTACAAACGAGAAGTTTATTCTCTAAACCCTAAATATGAAACTTCATTTCAAAAGGCACAAATTCATCCCAACCAAACCGTAATTGTTGTGCCTTCGCATTTTGTCATCCTTCTCACCTTTTAATGGTGGTGGTCAAAAAACGGTCAATCATGGCATAAGCTGGCAAAGATCGCACAAAATCTATGATTTTACAGGGTTTTTTTTCACAATTTGGCTACAACACGCGATTCTACTTAAGATCCGGATCGTTGGGGGTGAGTGAGATCGTAAAATCTTAAGATTTTAAGATCTAGATCGAGATCTTGACAACCATCTAACTTCCATATAGCTCCATCACTAGTTATATAATACAGCAAATAAGAATAGTTATATTTTTCATTATTAAAATAATAAATATTTATATTTTTTGTTTTAGACAAAGAATAAAGTTATTTGAATATAAAAAAAAAGTGTACGAGTATGACTTTTTATGTCAAAAAAATTTATTTCTGTAGCAATTACTTTCTACTTCTAAAAAAAATGGAAAACCATGCACTTGCAGTAATGATATTGTCGCATTTCTTTGTTAAGTAAATTACATTACTTATAATATCATCCATTGAGGGATAATAATACTTCTTCTAGACATGTAGTTTAAAAATCTGCCTCTATCTTTTTCCATCTTCTTTCTCTACTTTTTGGGTATTTATGTGATATGTATATTCCAAAGAAGTATGAGTTAACAAATTATAATATCTATATTAAAGTATTACGTAATATATAAATAAAAAATACCATTTAATTTTCAATATTCATGCCAAATAAGAACTATATAAAGAACTCGAAGATTGTTATGCAGATTGCTAGAGTTGTAAGAAAATCTTAAAAGAAAAATGGCAATGCTGATTTGTCAATCTCTTCTATTGGGACTTTTATGCATTATGTTAGTTCTAGCTTCAGGTATGAAAATTAACAAAAATTAATCTTTAAGAAAATTATTTTTTATTTTATTTTCCTTGTATATTTTAAGTTTTTTTACATGTCTTAAGGAAAATATTAGCATAGCTCAAAAGTTTTTTATAATTCTGTACATCACTGTTAACATATAAATATATAGCATAAAAGAAGTTTTAATTTTGTGAATTTAAATTTTTGTAGCAGGAGCAACACCAGATTTGAAGGATCCTACCAGTAGGGGTTTTTTATGCATTGGGATTATATGTACTGCAAATTGTAGCGATATGTGCAAGCTTAAGGGATATTTTGGTGGACATTGTTATGGAACGATATGTTGTTGTGACAAGTTATAGATATTATGCAACTAAGACCAACAAAGTATTGAAGATTACTTCAAAGAGCCAGGATCTATGAGAAGCTAAAATAAAAAAAGAAATTATGCAAGCAAAAAGTGTTAGTAAAAGTTGTTTCAAATAAAAATAATATGTACCCGAGTCAAAAATTACTGATATTCAACAATCATCAATCCATGAACAATATATTGACAAGTCTTAATTCTTCATTCTAGTTTTTGAATCTTCATTCTTCAATATAGATCAACAGTCTTCATTCTTCAATATATGTAAAAAAAATTCAAAAATTACTTATCACTCACATTAAAAAAAAAAACCTCATTTATTTATGAACATTTATCATAGACATATCAATCTAATTCTATTATTTAGTTTTTATACATCTCCACATCCTTATCAAATTAATGCACAAAAAATTTAACATCTCAATATTCACACGAGTTCATCGGTGCAATGGCTTGGGATATTGCACAAAAAATTTACGACTCTATCAAGCATAAAACGTTGGAGAATATTTTTCTTTGGTGTAGCAGTGGTTAGTGCATTGTTTCAAATATTTTTCGAATAGGTTTCAATTTTTTTTTGAAAAATATAATTAATATAACTATGCCATTTAAGTCATGACACATTATCCTTACAAAATTAATATAGACGGAACAAAGATGGAGAGGCAAGTAAGTAAGAGTAAAAAGAGATGTATTCCCTTCAATAATATTTGCCTATAAAAAAAACAGAGGAACCAAACATTGAGTTTTAAAAATTGGAGATCAAAATTTAAAAATTAAAACAAATAAAAATAGGGAAATATTGCATTTAAATCTAAAATAAATCAATAAAATAGATGTTTGAAATATAGCTAGTTCCACCTAATTAAGTTTAGAAAAATGTTATTCTTACACTAAATCCTACACCTACATCTTAAACACTGTTCACAAATACGTGAATAATATTTTAATTTTAATATTTTCTTTTAATATATATTTTTCTGAAACTACTTTTGTTAATGAAATGTTAAAACTTGGTTAATACTGTTCAAAGTTTGATTAATATATATTTTGACATAAAAAATTAATATACACGGTATATAATTTGGTTAATCATATTTATAAAATTGATTAATACAATTCATAATTTGGTTAATGAGTTATCAAAGATAAAAAAAATATTAAATACTAAAATAAAATTGGTTAATGAAGTGTAAATGTTGGTTAACATATTTATAATTTAATGTCATAGACAACAAGGGAATTTTAAGTTGCTTTGACAAGCAATTAGAAAATCTAACAATTTTGAGACAATACAACTTTAATTGAAGCAGTTGTCACAACGCGAAAAATACCTAAGTGAATAAACACTCAAAAGTCATAAAGTCGCCACCGATTTTTTTTGAAAGGAAAACTTCGATAAAACCCTTGAACAACTTAAATAAGGTCATGGTAACCAAATTTAGGTTCAAGGGTCAATTATGCACGTAAAAGATATTAGCATCCCGCGACATCCGTTGTAATCAATGGGAACTGCTTAATCAGTTTTGGAAGAAATGTTAGCTTGCAGTATTTGGTTTTTTTTCATCATTAAAAGTATTAACAAGAAAAAAAATAAGAAACGACTTAATAAAGACTTTTTTTAGGGTGCTTAACGAGATGAAGAATCTGGCTCCTACGTACCCCTTGGTGCGATGGGGAACTCGAAGCTACATAGTTATTTGTAGCAACGGTTTGTTTATTAGTTAATTTTGATGAAAAATGTTTTGATACCCTTCATAAAAACGTCATCTTTCTCATCTTTGACTAAGCATTTTGATTTGGAGAAATTTACCAACAACCGTTGATCACATAGCTGACTAATGCTAATAAGATTAGATGATAGTCCTTTTACAAGTAGAACATCTTCTAACTTTGGAGATCCAATACACATAAACTTTCCTACTCTCTTGATTTCACCTTTAAATGATCATCAAATTTGACAGAACCTGTGGGATGCTACCTAATATCTACCAGTAATTTTTGAATGCATGTCATATGTCTAAATCATGCGAAATATTTTTTTTGATTAAGATGTTACACATGTTCAACATACATTTTCAACACATCACCATATGAAATAGCAGCGGAATTTAAAGATTAGTCATATTTTAATTAATAAAATAAAGTTCTTCATATAATTTAATAACTCAATTTTGAAAAACATAAATTAAATAACAAGTATTCATATTCCAATATTATAGATCAAAGCTTCAACGATACTAAATAACACCGAAAAATTTAAATAAATAAAGAGGACTCAACGCCATCCTCCAGCTCAAACATCAACTACTCCTCTACCTGGTTATATGTAAGCCAAGAGAGTATGGTCACCACAAATAAATCAAACATGGGTGAGAATAAGATCAAAATATGTTAGCGGTGTAAAAGATAGCAAAGGTGACATCATTAATATTAATCATCAATGTATGAATCATCCCTAGAACAACAATCAATTCACAATGCAAATATGCGTGGAATGCGGTAAAAATCTCGACTCTAATGCATGTGGTACCAATCATGGACATCAGTTTTATATTATTGATTCCGTCCACTCACCAATGGTTCCTCTTCAAACTCAAACGCATTACTGATTCGCCTTCTAAACCAGCGACTTGTCACCGGACCGAAGTTTGTAAATCGATCACCGACACACACGATGCACGTTATGTAACGCCCCGATTATTTTATTATTTGATTATTTGATTATTTGATTATTTGATTATTCGATTATTTGATTATTTGATTATTTGATTATTTGATTATTCGATTATTTGATTATTTGATTATTTGATTAATTAAATAGTATTATATTATTATTATTTTCATTATTATCGGTCGATAATTTTATTGTGACGATTAATTTATTATACCGGTAAAATATCGTTAGAATTACTAATTTAATTAAATTTGAGTTAGTGAGCTTGTTGGGCCTATTTTTACTATGTGAAGAATAATAATGTGGTTTTACCTTTAGGCCCAATGTTATACTAAGGATAGATTTTAGTGTTAGTAAGGGTTTAAGGGAAGTGTAGAGATATCATAAAATAGAAACTATTTTTGTGAAGAAGGAGGCTAGGTCTTGAAGAGGAGAACCAAGTTTAGAGAAATCCCAAACCAAGAGTCAAGATTGGTAGAGTTTTCTTCAATCCAAAGAGGTAAGGGTGGGGTTCTCTTCCTATAATGGGGCTTATGAAACCTTGTATGTTTGGGATTAGGGGTTTATGTTATTGCAATTGCTTGTGTTAATTGCTGTTAGAAAATTAGAAATCTATGAAATATTGTTTTCTCTTAATTGCTGTTATTGTTGTTTGAGTTGTCGTGTTGCTGTTGTTGTTTGGGCGACACCCACTACAAGTGACGGTCAACACACTGTTTTTCTTGCAAACTCTGTTTGACTGTGTTATTTTATTTTGATAAGCATATGAATGAAGTCTTAGAAGAGCAACTATCATTATTCCTCTTCTTCAATTTTTTTGAACGGATGATAATTGCAATCTCTTAGTATATGAATTTGGGCTGAATTTAGACTTGTGATAGTTTTTGTCATTTTGTTTCTACCGTACAAATATTATTGATTACAATAACAGTAAATGTGGTACTAATAGAAATTGTATTGTTCATGTAATGGTTAAATCTTAATGGATGTTATCATAATTTATAGTTATATAATCAAAAACAGTAAGTGATAGGATTAATATAATATAAAACAACCCCGTTTGATCAAAATAGCCGAATTAAGCGGTATAATTAATTGTCTGGAATTTGATGAAAATTGACGTGGTAGCTAAGTTTAATTAGTACATTAACGTGGTGGTGTTATTTTGTCAAAATTTGAATATTAATCGGTCGATTAAATTAATAGTTGAATTAATTTTAAATAAGCCTATTTAATTAGAAAATGCTTAGACTTAGATTAATTATTCGGTTTGTCGGTAAATAGCGGTATCTTGAGAATTTACCCGAACGAATCGAATAACCGGTAAAGAATAGAATTGTATCCGAATTAACCGGTAGAGTTGTGTTTTTTTAGTGACTTGGGAGTATAACCTGGAAATTCGTAAAGTTGTGCCGGAAATTAGATAACCGGTAGTGACGCAGGATAAACCCGATTAACTAGAGATTTTTAGGTGAATAATTTTGGTCAATTGATAATGGATTAGCGAGTTAATTTAAAGACTAACCTTTGGAGGATTATAACACTAATTTGACTCGACTTAATGTGTCTATTTGTTGTAATGATTTCGTTAATATGTGAAGTTATATGTTTGTCGTGATGTGTCGAAACATGACGATGTTTGTGACGATTGGTAATACGTGATGTTGTATATATTCGTGATGATAATTTTGTGACTAACTGAAGATGAAATATTATGGTGACGTGAATTACCTCGAATAAATGGTAATGTGATTGTGATATAGGCTTATGCCTCGTGACGATATGTGATTGTGATGAGTATGTTGTGTTGTCTTGTTTGTCGAGTCACAGTCCATATGCATACTCTATGACGGCCTGAAAACTATGGCAAACATGACCGCCTGAAAACTATGGCAAACATGACGGCCCAAATGGCAATTGGTGACGGGGGCTGAAACTCCGATTGGTACCACATGCATATACATGAGTCATGTCCCATGTGTCTTATGTGATTCATAGTTGTGACGTTTTGTGAATATATTGTGATTGTATTTGGTGACTTGTTAAATGATGGAAGTATGTGAAAATGAGAATTGATGATTTTATGAATAGTATGATGATATCAATACCCGTGAGTGCAATTAACTGAATATGTCTGGGTGACTTATATGTGATGTTTTGTGACTAGATGTATGACTTATATGCGATGATGTTTTTGGATTAGAATTGTGATTTATACTTATGATGAATTGTGACTTGGCTTGCAAAGTAAATGAAGTCTATATATAATTGATTTGAATATGAAGTGTTGTGACTTGTTGTGAGATGTACAGCATGTGAGATTTGTGAATTAGTGAAAGCATGAAGTGTATAGCAATATTAATACTTGCGATGTGATAACTATATATTCCTGGATCCTAATATACAATTTATCATGCGCTCACTTATATGGTTTGATATCTCACCCTTTTCTCTTGTTCGCCGTTGCCTTTATATTGGTAACGTGTAGGTATTCAAGTATGAAGATTTAGTTGTCGTTAATCGAGTCGGTTGTCGCTCTGATATGTAGCACTCGGGGGGATAATTTATGATGTTTATGATTGTTGTTGCTTATTGTTTTGTCTTAGCTGAATATGATGTTATTGAAATAAAGATTGAGAACTATGATTCCGCCATGTTCTAATCAAATAAGTTACTTTGTTTTGAAAAGTATTATATGCAGAGTATTTGTTTAATTGATTACAGAAGTGCTATGTATCCGCTAAATGCGATTAAGTGATTTATTTTAAGTGAATATGTGACCCCTCATTTATTTGTTGATAAATTTTGAAACTCTGATTCTTGAATAATTGTCGGGTAGAAATGGGGTGTTACACGTTATACAACAACACCATATATGTGTAATAACCACTACTGATTCCTCTTTGAACTAGACTCAACACATCTCAATAATTCACCCGTTTACGGCCACTCACTATGAAACTCAACATTAATTAGTAAAATTATGTAAAATAATTAAAAGTCCTCAATCAATATTAAACACAGCCAAACAGTGCTAATCGGTATCTAATAGTACTAAACATTTTCCGAAATAAAACTTTGTCAAAAAATCGATTCGAAATGACTCACTTTGGACTGACATCTTCGCTAAGTGACATGTATCTTGTTGGGCGAGCTCTCTTTAAGTCCAGCCATCAATTGTTAAACGTGATTCAAAACTAGAAAAAGATCTCACACTGAACATCTTGCTAGGCGAGACCCCCCATTTTTCTAAGTGAAGAGTCACTGGGTGAGGTTCCATCCTCATTAAGCGAGAACGTACAGAACATCAAAACTATCAAAGCTCCGACTTCAACCCCAAATTACTCAAAATTCTACATATATAATTTATATTATGTTTATTACATCAATTAATCACAGGTTGATCATTTAATTTATCAATTTATTGGACCATGATTAGTGTCTATGTCCAGGAAGGAACAATATTCCCCAAGCCTAATGCGGTATAGTCGTGGTGTGACTTGGGGCCATCATCTCTTACATCTTCTCAAGGTTGAGAAAAATACAAGAAAAGGGGGTGGGAGTTGAATTGAGTAATTTTCAAAAACTTTTTTCTTAGAAAAACTATTCACTCAAATAATCCAGATATATATGATAGGAAAGAAGAATGACACTTTCAGTTTATACAAGTTCACCTTAAACAAAGACTAATTTTGTCCACCTGTCAAGATGATTTTTCCTTCAAAAAGGAGTTAATCCACTAATCTTGAAAGATTACTAACAAACATTTAAGAGTCTAGAAACACAATTCGTACATACATTCTCACAATAATGGAATGGGTACTGCATTATTGTACTATTATCTTCTTGTGAATTTTTTTGATCCTTTCTTCTTAATGATGTAATTCCGATCTAAAGTAGTGAGAGTATAGAAGATATCACGTTAGATGAGAGATCAAAGAGTATTAGAGTCTTTAGATTCAGAACCTTGTCTTCAAAGCTGAAAGTAAAAGCTTATTTGAGAAACAAATCTTGATTTCTGAGCTGGAAGCAAAACCTTATTTGAGTTGGAAATCATGACTTTTGATATGGAAGAGTAGCTTATTTCAGAAACACATGGATATCCTTTTCTAGTGAAGATTCAACATTATTTAGAACTGCTGATGTTTCTTTCAGAAATGGATGCAATAGTTCTACTAAGGTGTGCCAGCGCTGATTCTGATGATCTTTCTAGATAACTATCCATAATCAAGTAAAATATTATATCTGCATATTTGAGAAACTATTAGTATACAAAATTGTTACATATAAAATATATGAATTGTTATCATCAAAAGTAGAGATTAAATGCAAAATCAAATATTGTTCTAACACCTTCTTGGTCTATATGCCTTTGACTCTTATTGGACTTCTAATTTATCTGTTGAGATATGGACAAATCGTCGTTGATGCTTTGCCTTATGGAGTAGACTTATACAATTTTATTTAAAATGTAATTTCTATTATTTATTCTGGGTTTTTAAGGTGAATCTCTACATATAGATCTCAACAATATTTTGGGCTTTAGAAAATCTTCATTTAAGGAGAAATATAAGGAAAGTCTCCAGATGTTTTGAAGGCCAATTTGGAATATTTATTTGAACTTTGTTATTTTTCTTATGTAATTCTTAATCTTCCCCTGGGACTTATAGGTAGGGCACAAATGAACATCAAATTCTCTATGCGGTGAGTGTAATCAATGGGATATGAAGAAATGCAGTGTACATGTTTTCATATGGAAAGTGTTAATCAATGATTGTCGCCTTAAGTATGAGGATCATTTATAAGTAAAAAATTTCTTTGGTCCATTTTGAACTTTCATTCTCTTAGCTTTTGGAGTTCAACATCCTTTTCAAGTCTTTCTACTTCATCCATCTTTGCGGTGAATCTTTACCATTTCGTTTTCACTTATCTCTAGATGAATTGCTTTTAATTTTTTGTTCTTTCCCATGTTTTTATTATTGTAAGTTGATGATTTTTTTCCCGTTTTGCAGGGAATATAATTCGCATGACTTTATTAAGGGGTCTTTCTAGAAAATTGAAATTTGTATGGTTTAGATATAAGATTTTGCTAGAAGCTCGACATTTGTAAGTTATAACCAAAATATTTTTCTGGGAACATAATGTATCTAGGTTTGGATAAACATAATGTATCTAGGTTTTCGATCTCATTAATCTAGTCTGAGATCTTGTGGCTCTTTGAAGCTTTGGCTTTTTTAGGAAAACTTAAGGATTGGGCCATGGTTCTTCCCTGTCTAAATGCCTGGATTTATGGATAATTTCGTTTATCTCAATTCTCCATGTATGATACCCACCTGAGTTTCATTTGTTATCTAGCTTAATGTTGATTCCATCTATAATCTTTCATCAAAATTGGAATCACATATGATCATTTTAATATTGTGTGTGATTTCCTTAAGATAAATTATCGTGTTTCCCTGTTTTGTGCCATATTACAAGTTACTTGGAAGTTTACATGCAGTAGGACGGTTTAGTAATGTCTAATTGATATTTCTGGATATTTAAGCCATTACCTCCATTCATTGAAGGCTAACTTTTAACCAAACAATGAATAGTAGGTTAGAGTGGTTAGCTCACAACCAAAATATCTAATTTCCATGGAAGAATTATTTATCAAGAGAAAACACACTCTTTGAACTTAAGACATTCCCCTAATACAAACAAAATATTTTAACTGATATAGCTCACAACCAAAATATCTAATTCCTATGGAAGAATTATTTATCAAGAGAAAACACACTCTTGGTAAATATACAACATTTCCCCTCACCTAGAGCAAATATCCTCATCAGACTCAAGCACACTCTCGAAGCATTATGTTTAAAATATATGAGAAAAATAAGTTTTATAGAAATGATGAGAGAAATAAAAAGTGATGACTTCTCATTTTTTGGATATTAAAAAATTTATACATGAAACTCTATATTAATAGAACAAGGAGTTGTATAATCTATTCCATGTCATAATCGATTAGGGCAACCAATTATAAAACCTAAATAATCAATTTCTAAGGTTGCAAATAGAGGTTTTGATATATAGATGTTACAAGTCATTAGGATATTTTCCCAATCACTTTTAGAATCATATAAGCATGATTTAATCAAATAGGAAAAATATCGAGTCGATTACTCAATTACAGAATATCCTTCAACCAATCAGACACTTTCTTAATAATCTAGTTATGTCTTAAAAATATTTTCTTGTGATTTAATTAAAATGTAAGAGGCTTATCAAGATTTTTTAGTGTCTGTGATTTAGTGGTAATTTTTCCATAAATACCCTTGTGTCTTTACAAGACAATAGTCATTCAGATGGACACAACCATACGAGCTTTCATACTTCCTCTCTTTCACACTTTAAAGCTTCAAGTCTTGGCATAATTATCTTTGAGTTTTCCCCCTCAGTTTTATTAAAATTGAAGGAATATGTTGTTTTATTTTTATAAGAAATAAAACATAGCACCTATTGGCATAATACCTCGATCTTTTTCTAGTTTATGTGAAAGCTTATTCATAATATGTGTTATTTGTCGTAGTGTTAGTTAAGGCTTGCTAGAGGGTTCAATGGAAGTCCATATTGAAAGATTAAGCATCCCTCTTAATAGACTCAACGTCCGTCCAACACCCCCAAGTACAAAACACCTCGCCCTATGCCAAAGGACTCGTGTCTGAGGGATTGTATAGTGTTATATTTGCACATAACCTTTTCTAGGGCGACAACTTCGGACCACAATAGTAAAGGGCGACAACACAAGGCTTCCTGAAGGGAGGTAATGCGTCGCCCCTGTGTTTTCTTCTTCTTTGGAGAGAAGAAACGTGGAATAAGACAAGTCTTGAATAAAAGGAAAGTCATAGAAATTACCGACTCATGTTCCCCTTGGTAATATGTATTTAACAATCCACCTCTTGACTAGGTGGATAACGACATTTCCCAAGAATACCATAGGAATCCAGAATTCCTACAAACATACTTCATCTCAAAAAGATAAGGGGACTCCCATTTCATATTCACTCAATACCACCTAAGACTACTTAGATATCAATTCGCTCCTAGTTACCCTAACATTGTCAATCTAACTGCACGCCTGCAACCTAGCAGTGCCAACCGCCAACAGGGTCTCTAACATCTCATGAGTTGGCCCATTAAATAGCATCAAAATACAGCATAAATGGCTATTCACCTTCGTGAGCTAACCCTCACCTCAAACGTTTAATATACCTGCTAGGACATCTGAATCTCCCCATCCTTACGGGGGGAACGCACACACACACCTATACTTTTTGGATATCACGAAAGTTTTAATGAATCATTTGGTCAACTTAAATATTAATCTTACATTATTTTAATCTTTAAAATTGTTTCAAGAAAGATTTTCTGGAAAAAAGAAATGCATCTCCACATCTAAATCAACTTCAAATCTTCAATGATATGTGGGACATCTCAATATTCACACTAGTTCATCGAAGCAATTATTTACTCTTGGTTTTTGATAAACAATCACTAGTGCCAAAATTTTGTTGGGTTTTATATGTGTTAAGTTGAAGAACCTTGAATTCTAAAACAATGAAAAATGAAGGACAATGAAAGATTCAAAAATAAAACAAAGCATAAAGAATGTAAACTTTACAATAAAAATAAAATGCTTAAAATTTATGAAACACACATATACATTGTTAAAGTAACATTCTTTTCACTCTGTAACTTGGATACTTTGAGTTTTTTTAAGGAATTTAAAAGTTACAGACCCCTAAAACTGAAAAAGAAACCTGTCTATATAGAGATCCTAAGAATAACTGTCAATAACGGTCAAGTAATCTATAAATGCCACGTCTCCGACTCATGCGTGTCTTCTCCCTGTGTCTTGGAAAAAGTGTTTGTCTAAGCAATCATACACAACATAATATTTTCTTAGTCATTTTTGAAGGCTAAGGGCTCATAGTACTCCTAATAGATGGAGTTCGACTAAGCTGCCAAACAACCTCCTCTTTCTACCTTTTCGACAAGCCTAGTTTTTAAGCTGGAATTAGCCTATTTTGTCAACATCCTCTTCCTTTTTTAATGACCCTTAGTATGTTAGATCCTTTAGGATCATAACCCTAAAAGTCTGGTCGAAAATCCAAGGTAACATCAATCAATTATACATCTATAAAAATTTAAGTACCTGAAAAAACCAAGTTTAACCTTACTTATGCAAGACTAATTTTGAAAAATTCAAATGCCAAATTTGTCTTTTTTAACCACTCCTCACACCATATTGGTTTGGCAATTAATTATGCTGTTTTGTCATCACCATAAAATTTGTGATATTTTATATATATTTTACTAATTTGTTTTACTTATTCTTTAAATACTCCACTAAACACTTCCACTAACCCTAAATTCAATTGTTCAACACAATCTCTCCATATTTACTGCACGTTCATGAATGCTTTAGGAAGGTTAACGAATGGTTCAAGAATTCCAAACGACACTTTTCAAATTCACACAACTTTCTATCTCCATTAAATTCCACCAGTTTTCCATAAACCCTAATATTCAAACCATTATTGGAATCCGGCGAATTTTGAAAGGAGCAAGATTACGCCATAACCTCACGAAACTCATCATAACCTGTAAACACAAGCCATGATATGCAGTAGAGCAACAAGCAACGCACCTCAAACTGCAAAACTACAATACACAAAGCAACGACACAACCAAACAAGACCCAGTCACACACAAAATTTAAAGCAAAAGAAACATGCATAGAGTATGAAGGCAAGGAAGAAGAAGAATGAACGAAGCACGAGTAAAATCTTTATCTGGAGTTTGAGAAGTCTTTGTTTCTATTTATGCTTGCTGGCCTTTTTTGTATGTTTGAGTTTTATTTTTCTTGCTAATATCATGTAATTGATCAATGTAACCTCATAAAATGTAATGAGATTGGGGTTGAGCGTTTCGATTGGGTTTTGGGTATGATTTGTTTGTGTATTTGGTTGTTGCTTTGTTTTGTTTTGTTGTTCATGCGATAGCCATGGAAGAACCGAATTAAGAGGGAATGTGAGAAGATGAATGTTTGTTAGAGATAAGAGAGGTTGAGCATCGTATTTGGTTTGTAGAGATAAAATATTTCT
Organism: Vicia villosa; assembly: GCF_029867415.1. Lineage (NCBI taxonomy): Eukaryota > Viridiplantae > Streptophyta > Magnoliopsida > Fabales > Fabaceae > Vicia > Vicia villosa. The sequence continues at coordinate 205,560 of NW_026705578.1, forward strand.
ACTAAAAATATATTTTAAAATTTTATTATATTAAATATAAATTTTTATTTCTATGTTAAACTTTTAAAAAGTTTTTAATTTTATGAAAATGAAAAAGTTATTATCTAATTCCTAATATTACATATTCTATTTTTAAATAAGTTTGTATTTTGCATTTAAGTTTTTATTTGTTAACTTTATATTTTACATATAAGTTTGTATTTGTTATTTTCATGTAATAATATAACATAAGACCAGTACTAAAAAAATACGGGTGACTGTTTTAGTTGTTCTATATTAATAATATAGCATTTTTAAAACAATAAAAATGCAAATTACTATAACTATTAAACTTTAACTATTAAACTTTAACTTTATTTCTATACTGATAACTACAATAATAATGGTCAAATTATTATTTAATATTTTAATTGATGTGGGAAAAGTAAAAAATTGATAAATATACTTTTATTAATATTTAAAAAAGTCAAATCATTCTTTAAAATTTTAATAAATTTGATTATAAAGATTAATCTTAAATCATTATTATTAAATTTATACTTATATAAAGGTGATTTTAAAATTTCTTATTTTTACAACACATTTAATAAAATTTATTTATTTATTATCACCAAAAATACTAATTAACTAAAAATACTAATTACCTTTATTATGTATTTGATTTAAATTTAAATTTATTGATATTTATTGAGTCATCGTTTAATTTATTTATTCAAATTTATTTTATAATTTAGAATTAAGAAATCATTTTATAATAAATAAAAATAAATAATTGAATATTCAAATACTATATACTAAAAGCACATACTAAGGTAAAAATTAAAAAATAAACACATTATTGTGAAATGTCACTTTAAGAGTTCATCAAGTTTTTTTTTATATATTTTCTAAACGTTCATCAAGTTGTTTAATTTCTTAATTAAAATTATTATTTTTTTAAACTTATAAAATTATATTTATTATATTATAATAATTTATGTAGAATCTTTTAAGCATTTGACGGAGGTTGTCATACATTTTAAGTTTGAGAAAATATTAACTCATTTGGATTCGACATGGGGTTGTTAACTCATCTAGATTCACGGGTAGATGTGAACGTATCTATTAGATACCAGTTGTAGACTGTTAATTTTAATAACCATCTTTTAAATATTTCTTTTGTTACTGTTTAATATAATTTAAGTTAGAGAATTAATTGTACGGTTTATTATAAGTACGGATCAATGCTTAAAAAGAAAATACATATTCTTAGCCTATATTCATAACTATGTGAATGTAAATTCAATTTTACAAATGATAGTTTGATAGACGTGTAATGTGAACATAGACAGGACCCGTGCGGTAGCAAGGGTTTCTTACTAGTATATCATTAAAATAAATTGAAAGATATTTTGAATAAAAAAAATGATTCTTTAGAGATTAGGGTTTGCTTTATGAAACATTTCGACGATATGAATATCATTTAATATAAACAACACCTTACATTAATAAAACAAGAGCACAACTCAACAGAAACATCAACATACCAAATAGAAAACATCTACAATAACACACACAACAACATTCATCAACAATAACTTTAATATCATCTTAACCACAAGAAAAAAATAAACTCTATGTTAGATCAAGACAAGTGTTTCACGTATATAATCAATAAGAAAAACATGAAAAACAAGACAAATATTATGAACAACAATGATTCATAACTCATAAAATGTTTCACGAAAGTAACTTTCATTGAAAAGATTCGTGGCAAATGAAGACAAATAAATGAGGTACTTGTTTCTTCTTGCAATGATTTGGGCCACCTTTCCTTGAATCATATTAGTTGGACAAGTTATATTTTAGTTTTGAGAGATTGAGTTAACGTGAGGAAAGTTAGGGTTTTCTTTAAGGGCAATCTGTTCAAAAGTGATATAAGTTAGCTTTTATAGATAACATATTTTACCACTCTTGATAAAATGAACAATGGTAAATTATCATGATGTTTCACCATGGTTGTTTATCAAGATATGGTGAGAGAAAGTTAACTTTTTATTTAAAATAAAAATTAGGGAACACACCTTTTTCGAACGAAAAAACATAAAATTGATGGTGTTGGGATTCGAAGTGTGTCACTCTTCATGTATATAATAACGGTTGGTACGTTGGACCGTCATTATATCTGATTTAAAAATGAAAAATAGATGGCCCCTAATGATCATATATTACTTTGGTTAGTTATTTGGCCGTGGTAAAAAATTGTTATCTTAATTATTCGTCATATATAAACTCAACCACTCGCAATATCAAACATTATCCCATTCTCAATCTTACAAGTTAGTCTACTACTGCCTCACTTACTTGGAGGTTAAAATATTAACTTTGCAAATCCGCCAAACATTATGACATCGAAGATTCTTGCCACCTCTCAAAAGAATCCCTTCATTTGATCAATCTCACGTTTAATGAATGAAACACTATCTAATTCAATTAGGCAAAAGTTTCCTTTTGTTTTATGAGAAATTATCATTAATTGTAAAAAAAGAAAAGTTTGATCTAGCTAATTTGACTCAATGGATTAACTTCATTTATATAACAAGTATAAATAGAAATCCATTATTATTGTCTAACTTCCATAGTGCTCCATCACTAGTTATATAATACAGCAAATAAGAATAGTTACATTTTTCACTATTATAATAATGAATTTTTATATTTTTTATTTTAGAAAAAAAATAAAATTATTTGAATATTAAAAATACAATGTGCGAGTATGACTCTTTTATGTAAAATAATCATTTCAGTAGCAACTAATTTCTTCTTTTTAAAAAATGGAAAACCATACACATGCAGTAATGATATTGTAACTTTTCTATGTTAAATAAATTACATTACATAAACTATCATAGATTGAGGGATAATAATACTTCTTCTAGACATAAAGTCTAAAAATCTGCCTATGTCATTTTCAGCTTTATAAAAATGAATTTTTCATTAAATTTTTTAAAATAGATTTTACAAAATCGTTTTTCTAAATATTACAAATTTTTTAGTTTTCATTTTTACCGTAATGAAATAATAATTTTGACATTCTATAACATAAACATAGGTTATTGAATATTGAAGAGTCAAATCTAGTCAAAATCACAACTTTTTAAAAAAGTTATATTTCAAAAATGATTTTTCTGAAAATCTATTAGAAATAGCTTCAAAATTAAATGATTTCTTAAAATTTTGATATTCAATTTTTTTTTTTCATAAATAAATGAAATACCTGAAATCATATTTTAAAAACGGTTAAATATACAAAACTCCCATGTAATATAGACGAAATTCGCTTTTTCCCCCTGTAATTTTTTTTAAACACCCCCTTGGAATATAAAAATACTATATCATTTGCCCCCCTAAGTGTAAAGTTTACCCGTTATAATATATATTTTTTTATTTTCCCCTCTAGCTTTGGTGTTTAAATTGCACACTTAGGGGAGTAATCGAAACAAAAAAAAATTACAAGGGGGAAACTAAAAAAAAAATTACGAGAGGGTAAAGCGAATTTCGCCTATATTACAGAGGTGAGAAGTAGTATTAACCCTTTTAAGAATAATTATTCAAATCAAATTTTCATTTGAAGCTTTTATAAAATGTTTCATTGTAAAATTTTTTTACACAAAATTATATAACACTATAAAAAATCATTTTAAAAAAAAAAGCCAAAACAAAGGTCCACAATTATTTGAATATTAAAAATACAGTGTGCGAGTATGACTCTTTTGTGTAAAAAAATATTATTTTTTTTAATTCAGTAGTGTTAGACGCTGGCCTTAGGATCTAGAGGGGGGGGGGGTGAATAGATCTTACACAGTTTTGCGGAATTAATTGAACTTTAAGCGGAAGTGATTCTGAATCGACTCGCGTCTATTCCGAACCACTATTGAAACGATTGTATATGTGTTAAAACCACTAACCAGCTTGATTTAAACGATAAGAGAATACACTATAGAATCAATACGTCGCTCTATTGAAAATCAATTAACTTCTTATATGATGAACGACGTTTGCAATGCAGTAATGGTGAAAGAAGCAAAAACACAAACACTTGGTGATAATGATCAAATTGATGGTGATTCAATGTGTGATGGATTGTGAGGTTTATATAAGTTCTTAATTCACAATCTTAACACTCGGATCGTTGATCAATTTGCTATTATAACCAAATATGAACAGAACGTAAATGAAAAGGTAAAAGCGACAAGAACACGATATTTGTTTAGGCAGTTCGTCGATCGTCCTCGCTACGACTACGTCTGCCCCCAATTCCAAACTGAAATTGGGAAATCTTTCATTAATGTTGAAAGTAGTATATACAAAGAAGAAAGCAAAGCGATAAACGATAAACCAATTATGTCGATCCTTTGAATCTTCTTCCCCCTTAATCTTGAGCAAGATCAAGGTGATCCAAGAGTTTCACTTTGATTCCTTTCTGCAGTGTCTTGAATTGCTTGAACCCTTGTTCCTCAATCGTCACACTCAGCCGAATCCTCGATGAAAACTCTTGATAAAAACCCCAAGAAAAACCTATCTTGGAGGACAAAACCCTCGGATTTTATTCACCAAAAACCCCACAAATCTTCACCCACTAGGAATCTTCAATTCCGTTCCATGGACGTTATCGAACTCGATCACTAACCCTCAATGCAAGAATGATTATGTGTAATTGTGTTGGAGATGACGAAGAACGAAGATGAGAAGCCTTTGTGTATCTTTCAGTCTTTGGTGTTTTTGAATAATTAAACCTTGGACAATATATATGAGAGCTTTTCAGTTGGAGCAGAGAAAAACAGAATTTTGGACATTCTTGATCAGTTAGGTCGACCTCTTGTAGTGTTTAGGTCGACCTAGCAGAGGTGCATAAGCTTGAATGGTATTTGCTCCCAGTTAGGTCGACCTGTTTAGGAAGTAGGTCGACCAGAATTCTCTTCAAGTGCGTTTTTGGGGCAAATCTTCAGTTTAGGTCGACCTAGATGATGTGTTAGTCGACCTAGCAGAAGTATGTGGAATTTTCTCCATTTTAGGTCGACCTGGGTTGACAGTAGGTCGACCTAACTGCTGCTTTTCTGCATTCTTCTTGTTTTTCTTATGTTGAGTCGACCTATATGCATAATAGGTCGGCCTGTTCTGACATGAGTGATCAATGCTTGCTTTTCTTTGAGTTTTCTGCTTCCACCTTGTTGCTTGTATGCTTATTGAGTTTGCCATGAATCAAAAACATCTTTGTGATTGTAATCTTGTATTCACAAACTCCCCCTTTTTGATGATGGCAAACCAGTAGTTGAAGCTTTGGTAGTAAGTGATAAAGACTCAACAAAGCTCCCTCGTACATTCAGCATCTATCTCTCAACAAGGCAATCTCTCAGCAAGGCTCCCCCGTACGCTCAGCATCTATCTCCCCCTTTGACAACATCAAAAAGAGATACAACGAAAATAGAAGAGTAACGAGAGAAACATATATAAAATAATAAAACAGGATCTAAGGTGAAACCATAAAATGTAGACAGTCAAACCATAAAATCCAAACATGTTTAACGGTACACTTTAACATTACAATAATCCAAGAAATTAACAAACCAAAACGAGTGCGACAACATATAGAAATTTAACATAATGATGATGAGATGAAATGCAATGATATGATAATATGATGAAGACTACATCCTAACGCCTGCCCCTTCTTCCTCTTCCTCTCTGAAATGTGTGAGGTCGATCTTCTTCAACTTGTTCCAACAAATCCAGCACAGATAGATTGAGAGTGTTGAAGCTTTGGCTTATGTTTGCATGACGATTCAGAGCAGTTTCTTCAAACAAATTTTGTCTTAGGGTCGAGTTGGACGCAAATGTCTCAAAATCGTTCTTGTGGTCTTGAACCAAGCTGTATAGCGATTGATATTGACGTTGTTGTTCATCATATCGATCTTGTTGAAGCTGTTGCATGGTTTGGAACTGGAGCTGTTGTGTTTCAAAATGTTGTTGTTGTTGAAGTTGCATATTTTCAAGCATGGAGATGATGTTGGACTGATCCGGCAGAGGTGGAGCAGTGTATCCCTAAGGAATTTCTTCCTCTTGAGGAGGTATATATTGCCAATTTGAGTCTGTGTCATGAGCTACATCTTCCATGGTGTGATCCTCATCATTGGCTATTTCTTGATCATTTCCTTCTTCTTCATTCCCTGCAACGTGACCAAATTCAGTAGGATCATCATAGTTGTAGATGATCTTTCCGGTTCCATTTTGAATGAGATAGTAGGTTTTCTTATTTGGATCCCAATGGTATCCCATGAGAGTTAACGTTGTTTGGGAGAAGTCTTGATTCTGTTTCATGTGAATGTAGGACAGTCCATCGAGTTTCATCCCGAAATGGTTCACGATTGTTTGAATGATTGAGCCATAACATAGAGCAGTAGTCTTCTGCTTTACCTCTTCAAACTTGGCAGTTAGGAAGTGTGGCCAGTGCACACGTGTCCTGTTTTGAATCAGGTACATTAACACAACCTCATTTCGTTCAATTCTTGAGAATCCGCCTGCTCGTGGTCGAATGACTCTTGATATAATCCAGTTGAGGAGCCTAGGATCTCTTTTTAGGTGACCGGCTGTGATGGGTTCATTTTGCTTGTCAAAGACGGCAGGGTCTTTGAGAATAGATTTCATGTAGGCGACATGATCATAGTTGGCCGGAAAGTCACCGTCTTCTATACGAACTTCATCTCCTAAGAGTGTAAGACCAAAGATACTTATCCAGGCTCGTTTGTCAACAATATGGGATCTCGACCCCATCTTAAACCTAAAATTACAACCTTCCTCTCTTATGAACCTTGCATAGAAATCCCTAACAGTGTTTTCACAATACGGTGTGGCACACTCCAAAAGGGGGTGAACATTTTGATGTTGAACAAGACTGACAACATCAGGAATGTGCATGTGCTTAGCAACATGTTGATTATAGATATACTGCTTGACTACCTTTCTCTTCATTTGCCATTTTTCAAAATTTTCTTTGCAATCAGGATGAACAAGGGCTACAGCACTTACCGGTTGAGAGGATGATCCAGATGCGATTTCCTTTCCCTTTCTTGATTTTGGAGGCATTCTTGCTGATGATTTGTGTGAGAGGGATGATTTTTGACAACCTTTGGGTTTGAGGAATTAGGGTTGGCCGTACACAATGATGTGAGAATGAGTGGGAAAGAAAAGAGGAATGATTATGAATGAATGGGGATGGGTCGGGTCGACCAACAGACCCAAAATTGGAAATTTTTGAACCAGTAGGTCGACCTAAATGAGGGCTGGGTCGACCTAACAGAGAAGCCTTTAAAAAATTGCAGATTAGGTCGACCTAAAAAGAGGGTAGGTCGACGTAACTGGGCATTTTGGCTAAAATGTTGAAAAAGGCTTGTGTAGGTCGACTCAGATGCAGGGTAGGTCGACCTAAGTTGCCTCAAATGTTTGAAATGCCTTAGGGATGTTACTATATGATGCATTCATGCTTAGTTACTTGCTTGTATGCCCAAAACATGATATGTTATGAATGGAGATGATAGACACATATATGTAATTGAGATATATGGATAAACATATATGAAGTCACTATAAGCATGTTAATTGATAGCATATTATAGTATCAATAAAATTTTTGGAAGTGAACAATAGGCATGTTACCGCTTTCTCAATATGTAGGTGTTTTGTCATCATTGTGTGGAATCCTCTTGTCAGTGTGCCATACTCCTAGATTTGATGATGAATTGTCTTGATAGAATGTTTCATGACTCGATTGCTTGATTTTGCGAAAAACTTATCTAGTATCGATCACTTGATGTTCTCCCGGATGCGGGACAGGGTCCCAAACATTATTCTGCTTAGAATAGGTTTAAATCTTCTTGCAATGCAATTTGCCAATTGCACATCAAGTAATGAGTCTTTTGTGTTTTTCGGGTTAACTTGTATTTGTGATGTATCTTATACATTTGTGGTGGCCAGGTCACCTGCATTTCCTTTGCCAAGAATAGTTCTTCATAGATGACATACCAAAAGTGATATGTCTTCCTTTATGTGTCTTGAGCATCATCTATCAAGAGACCACCACCTTTCGGCGATGTCAAGACACTTTTCCTGCAAAGATTAATTTAGAGTGGAAGGTCCCCAATCTTCATTGGGTCCTAGATGGTGAGTACAGACATTGTTGCACTTAGGCAACCATTGAAATACTCCTTTAGGAACTAAAATTCTCCTAAATTTGCATTTTTCAATGGTATGACCCTTTTTGCAACAATAATGACAGGTAATATGATGAGAACATGCTGTTTTGCTAGTTGATACTTTTGGTACAAAAGTGTATTTGCTATATAAAGGAGTATACGATCTTTTGATCTTATTTGGATCAACGGCAAAAGTCACTTTTGGTTGTAGAGCCTTGTCTAACTTGGCTTTTAGATCTCTCACTTCTTTTTGCCAAATGTGACATGTCTCACAACCAAACCATGATGTAGGATCGATTTCAAATTTATCCTTTTGAATGTCTAGCATAGATTGTTTTAAAGCTTCCATGTCCTTTTCGGTCTTCTCAACTTTTGATTCAAGGTATGAAAAAATTTTCTTATTTGAGGCCAAAAGTTTGAAAGCTTCAATTGCATCTCTATGTAGTTCTTCAAAGGCTAATTTTAATTGAGCATGTGATATCTTATCTACAAGTTCAAGTTTAAGATGACTTACACGTTTCTTTTTCTTGTGTTGATGAGCCGTAAGACACAAATTTACTGATTCTTCTTCATCGCTTGATGAGTTTTCACTAGATGAATCACTTTCCCATGCTATGTAGGCTCTCTTAGATTTGTTATGACCTTTGCTTTGGTTCTTCTCTTTTTCCTTCTTAAGGTATGGACAATCCGGTTTGTAGTGACCGACTTTCCCACAATTAAAGCAAGGGCCTTTTATTTTTCCTTTGTTGTCGTCATCTTGTTTGAACTTGTTTGATTGCTTTCTATAGTTGATCAAGCCTTTGTCAGAATGTTTTGCTCCATTTTTCTTTAGATATTTGTTGTATCTTCACACAACCAGTCCCATTTCCTCATCATCGGAGTCTTCGTCATCACTTGTATCACTATCCTTTAGCTCTTGTCTTGAGGTCTTGGAGCTTGAAGCTTTTAGAGCTATTGACTTCTTCTCTACCTCTTTATCCATGTTATTTTATTTCTTTGCCCTTTTCTCATGCATGTCAAGGCATTTAAGGTGTTGTTCATGTTCCTCTAGTTTACCAAAGAGAGTGGTAATGTCTAAGGTGTTTAGATCATTTGCTTCCTTTATTACTGTAACCTTGGGTTGCCATTCCCTGTTCAAGCATCTTAAGATTTTGTTAGTAGCAATTGCATTGGAAACAGGTCTATCAAGAGAATTTAACCGATTTTTCAGGTGAACGAATCTCTTCTGCATGTTTTCGATGGATTCACCATCTTCCATGTGGAAGAGTTCGAACTCTTGAGTTAACGTATTGATCCTAGCTAGTTTGACATCATCCGTTCCCTCGTGGGCAACTTGCAATATGTCCCACATAGCTTTAGCGGATCTACAATGGGAAACGCGATAGTATTCATCAACTCCTAGAGCTGAGATTAGAATGTTTCTCGCTTTCCAATCGTATGCATATCTCTTTTCATCTTCAGCATCCCAAGTATTTTCTGGTTTTGGAACAACTGCACCAGCTGCATTTGTCATGGTGATCTGAAAGGGACCATTGACAATAGCTGTCCAGATGTTCCTATCAATTGCATTGATGTGGACACACATACAATCCTTCCAATAGCCATAGTTTTCACCGTTGAAAACTGGAGCTCTATTGTGAGCCCCTTTAGGTCCGGAAGCCATCTTTCCAATAAGTGTTTGACGTAGCACGAAATAAACCAGAGCTCTTGATGTCACTTGTTAGACGCTGGCCTTAGGATCTAGAGGGGGGGGGGTGAATAGATCTTACACAGTTTTGCGGAATTAATTGAACTTTAAGCGGAAGTGATTCTGAATCGACTCGCGTCTATTCCGAACCACTATTGAAACGATTGTATATGTGTTAAAACCACTAACCAGCTTGAGATAAACGATAAGAGAATACACTATAGAATCAATACGTCGCTCTATTGAAAATCAATTAACTTCTTATATGATGAACGACGTTTGCAATGCAGTAATGGTGAAAGAAGCAAAAACACAAACACTTGGTGATAATGATCAAATTGATGGTGATTCAATGTGTGATGGATTGTGAGGTTTATATAAGTTCTTAATTCACAATCTTAACACTCGGATCGTTGATCAATTTGCTATTAAAACCAAATATGAACAGAACGTAAATGAAAAGGTAAAAGCGACAAGAACACGATATTTGTTTAGGCAGTTCGTCGATCGTCCTCGCTACGACTACGTCTGCCCCCAATTCCAAACTGAAATTGGGAAATCTTTCATTAATGTTGAAAGTAGTATATACAAAGAAGAAAGCAAAGCGATAAACGATAAACCAATTATGTCGATCCTTTGAATCTTCTTCCCCCTTAATCTTGAGCAAGATCAAGGTGATCCAAGAGTTTCACTTTGATTCCTTTCTGCAGTGTCTTGAATTGCTTGAACCCTTGTTCCTCAATCGTCACACTCAGCCGAATCCTCGATGAAAACTCTTGATAAAAACCCCAAGAAACACCTATCCTGGAGGACAAAACCCTCAGATTTTATTCACCAAAAACCCCACAAATCTTCACCCACTAGGAATCTTCAATTCCGTTCCATGGACGTTATCGAACTCGATCACTAACCCTCAACGCAAGAATGATTATGTGTAATTGTGTTGGAGATGACGAAGAACTAAGATGAGAAGCCTTTGTGTATCTTTCAGTCTTTGGTGTTTTTGAATAATTAAACCTTGGACAATATATATGAGAGCTTTTCAGTTGGAGCAGAGAAAAACAGAATTTTTGACATTCTTGATCAGTTAGGTCGACCTCTTGTAGTGCTTAGGTCGACCTAGCAGAGGTGCATAAGCTTGAATGGTATTTGCTCCCAGTTAGGTCGACCTATTTGGGAAGTAGGTCGACCAGAATTCTCTTCAAGTGCGTTTTTGGGGCAAATCTTCAGTTTAGGTCGACCTAGATGATGTGTGAGTCGACCAAGCAGAAGTATGTGGAATTTTCTCCATTTTAGGTCGACCTGGGTTGACAGTAGGTCGACCTAACTGCTGCTTTTCTGCATTCTTCTTGTTTTTCTTGTGTTGAGTCGGCCTATATGCATAATAGGTCGGCTTGTTCTGACATGAGTGATCAATGTTTGCTTTTCTTTGAGTTTTCTGCTTCCACCTTGTTGCTTGTATGCTTATTGAGTTTGCCATGAATCAAAAACATCTTTGTGATTGTAATCTTGTATTCACAAGTAGAAATTATTTTCTGCTTCTAAAAAAAAGAAAAGGAAAACCTTACTTAATAATATTGTCCCTTTTCTATGTTTAATAAACTACATTACTTACAATATCATCCTTTGAGGGATAATAATACTTCTTCTAGACATGTAGTTTAAAAATCTGCCTCTATCTTGTTCCGTCTTCTTTCTCTACTTTTTGGGTATTTATGTGATATGTATATTCCAAATAAGTATTAGTTAACTAGTCATAATATCTATATTAAAGTATTATGTAATACATAAGTAAAAAATATCATTTAATTTTAAATATTCTTGTCAAATAAGTGCTCTATAAAGAACTCGAAGATTGTTATACATATTGCTAGAGTTGTAAGAAAATCTCGAAAGAAAAATGGCAACGCTGATTTGTCAATCTCTTTTATTGGGACTTTTATGCATTGCGTTGGTTTTGGCTTCAGGTAAGAGATTTAATTAACAAAAATTATTCTTAAAAGAAAATATTTTTTATTTTATTTTTCTTGTATATGTTAGGTTTTTTTACATGTCTTGAGGAAAATATTAGCATAGCTCAAAAGTTTTTTATAATTATGTACATCACTGTTAACATATAAATATAGGGACTTTTTGTAGCAGGAGCAACACCAGATTTGAAGGATCCTACTAGGGCTTCTGCATGCACTAGCACACCTGGATGCGCAAAGTATTACTTCAAAGATCCAGAATGTATGAGAAGCTAAAATAAAAAAGAAATTATGCAAGTGAAGAGTGTTAGTAAGAGTTGTTTCAAATAAAAATAATATGTACCTGAGTAAAAAATTACTGATATTCAACAATCATCAACATATGAGCAATATATTGATAAGTCTTTATTCTTCATTCTAGTTTTTGAATCTTCATTCTTCAATATAGATCAACAGTCTTCATTCTTCAGTATTGGTAAAAAAATATTAAAAAATTACTAATCCCTGACATTAAAAAAATAACTAATTTATTTTATGAACATTTATCATAGACATATCAATCTAATTCTATCATTTAGTTTTTATACATCTCCACATCCTTATCAACTTAACGTTATGTTTAACATCTCAATATTCACACGAGTTCAACGGTCCAATATGTGAGAAATACACTCTTTCTCATTTTTTTTTTTTAAGCAAGAGATATATTAAATAAGAGAACTCAAGTTCTCAAAACTTGTTACAAAAAGCGCGGAATGAGTACCGCCAGAAGAAAATTATACTCCAATTGAGCCTTACGACAAATAGAATAGGGGATTCCTACTAAACTCGTAAAAATTACAATTGGGCTGTATAATTTTCCCAACAAAAGACCAACGCCACACCAAGGCTTTCGCCCCCCAAACGATGTCTGAGATGTTCCAAACACAATTCCGTTACGAACCAACCAAAGATGCCAAATCACCTCCAACCACACCACGCCCTCCTTTCCCTTTCTAAATCTAGCCTTCTTTCCGAAATTGTATCACCTCATAAAACTTTCCTTAATATCCGTAGCTTTGTAATTATCGAATCCTATCCACTCGGCTATATCCCTCCACACCAAGTCGACACAATGACACAACAACAAAAAATGAATCGAGACCTCTTCATAGCAACAGCAGAAGGCGCAGGCAAAAATTAGAATAAGGGATAATACCTTTTCGAAAAAGAGCGCCTCTCGTTGGAAGTTTATTAATGAAGCTACGCCATCCAAAAGATTTTATTTTCATCGGGACCTCCATCTTCCAAACTAACTCTAAAGCTTTATCAAACTCTCCCTCCAGACCAAAAGGAATATGCATTCTGTTTAGGAAACCGTAGCAGCTTCAAACCGAAAATTTACCATCCTTCTCATGGAGCCAAACCATGCTGTCTGCACAGTTTTGATCGACAACGACTCCTTCAAGATCCTGCTTCAGCTGCTCCATCAATTCGGTAAAAAAGCTAGTCACGGACAGGTCCTCCTGCGTGACCGCAACAGCAGATGGCTGAACGGCAGAAAACTGATGGCTGTTCGTAAAAGACCGCGAGATGCCGAAGTCGCCCCATGCCCAAGCGCCATCGTGCCAACTTCTCATGAGGGCCACCGAGACATCCTGCAAAGACGAATTGAAATACAGCTGAGGATAAAGATCTTTTAGAGGTCCCCGACTCGTCCAATTGGAATGCCAAAAGGAAGTTGTGTCGCCGTTTCCTATAGAATAAAAACAGTTATTATTAAAAGAATTGGCCGATTCCAAAGACAAGATGTCCCTCCACCAGTATGACTTGGCTTTCCCCCCTTCCCTTTAACTCCCACGTGAGCCACAATAAGATTAACATCTCCATACCGCGCCTTCAACACCCCATACCACAATCGACTTTGTCTACAATCCTCTATTTCCATTTGAATAAGAGAGCGGAATTAAAATCTTCGATCCTCCCCAAACCACCCTTCTCTATAGGAAGGCAAACCGATCCCTAACTAACCCAATGAATGCTCCTTTTGTCTTCCGATCCACCCCACAAGAAATTACTTTGAATACGATTAATATCCTTAATAACTTTCTTTGGAGCCTTATAGAACGATAGGTAGAATATAGCTAAGCTACCAAGAACCGCCTTAATAAGAGTAATTCTACCTTCGAAGCTAATAAATCTTCCTTTCCAACTAGCTAATCTCTTTTTTACTTTCACCAATAAAAGCTCCCAAGTAATAATCCTTCTAGGATTGCTACCGATCGGTATTCCCAAAAAGGTAAACTCCTCCCCTTCCCTCCTACAACCAAGAAAATTAGTGGCTATCTCCAAGAAATTAGAGCTAATGTTGATCCCAATTAATTTTCTTTTATGGAAGTTTATGCCTAACTCGAAAATCATTTCAAAAGCTCTCAAAACCGATTTGATGGCCCACAAGTGTGTCCAACTACCATCTCCAACCAAAAGCGTATCATCCGTAAATTAAAGGACATCTATGAAACACCGCCTCTTGAACGCAAACGGCACAAAATCACCATTCTCCGCCGCTTTATTCACTAAACCCTTCAACCCTTCCTCTACGATGACGAAAAGAAAAGGAGAGTTTGATCGCCTTGCCTCAATCCCCTCTCCACCTTGAATTCCTTTGTGGGACTCCTGTTCACCAACACCGACATGTGGCTCGTAAATACGAGAGCATTCATCCACCTTATCCAATTTTCTCCAAATCCCATTCTAATCATCAAGGATCGAAGGAACTCCCAATTGACCTTATCATAGGCTTTCTCAAAATCTACTTTAAAAAGTAAAACATCCTTTTTTTTCCTTGGTAGCGTAATCAACAAATTCGTTTGCCACTATAACCCGATCCAATAATTGTCTCCCGGGAACGAAAGCGCTTTGGCTATTAGAAGTTACCTTACCTATCACCTTCTTGATTCTTCCCGCCAACACTTTGGAGATGATCTTATGAATACTTCCAACCAAACAAATTGGCCTATAATCATCTAAACCTAACGGGTTGTTAGACTTAGGAATCAAAGCGAAGAAGGACAAGGTTATAGATTTTGAGAGAGTGGACCCCGAGTGGAATTCCCTAAAGCAATAGATGACATCCATTTTAACAAACTCCCAACACTTCTTAAAGAAGTAAATAGAATATTCGTCCGGGCCCGAACTCTTGTACCCGTCACAACACCACACCGCTTCTTTGATTTCACCGTCCTCGATGGGTAATTCAAGAAAGTTCTTGTCTTTATTACTTAGCATGTTGAAAATATCTCCTTCCAAGACCGGTCTAGGTGCCTCACTCTCCTTGAATTTTGACTCAAAATGATCAAAAACCACCTCCTTAACATCCTCCACCTTATTAAGTAACCCTCTATCCGTAGAAATATGACGAGGAAATTACGTCGTAAACCCCTATTCATGACCGCGTGGAAATACTTATTATTATCATCTCCATCGTTTAACCACTTCAATCTCGCCTTTTGAATCAACATGTTCTCCCTAATTTTAAGTTTTGTCCAAAACTTCCTATTCGCCCTCCATCTAACTCCCGTCTCCACTTCCTCATCCGAAGGGAGATTATCGATGGCGTTAATGTCCTTGACACCTTCCTCCAACTCCATATCTAATTTGCCGAAGACGGTTATGTTCCACCATCTAAGTTTGCTTTTGAGAAGTCTCAACTTCTCCTTCAACACAAAATCTCCTCGCCCGTGAACTTCCATTCCTTCTCTACAAAGCCAATAAATCCCTTATTTTGAAACCATTTATTATTAAATTTGAATGGCTTCGGTCCCCAATCCTTCTTATCCACTATAATCCAAATAGGACAATGATCGGATATGTCCCTTTCTCCAATATGTTGCCCTACTACTCCCCACCAATTCACAATATTGCTAGACACCAAGAAGCGATCTATACGACTTTTCGATCTACCGTCGCTACTAAAACAGTTATATTTCTTACCTTTGCAAGGCACATCCTCCAGCCCTGTATCATTAATGAATCCGGAAAATTCTTCCCATTCCGCGTGATTACCCACCGCAGTCCTACCTTTCCTTTCCCCTCCATTTTTAACAGCATTTAAGTCTCCTCCTATCAGCCATTCTCCATCATTAAATCTATCTTTTATGTCCAACAGTTTTTTCCAAAGATCACGTTTAAGGGAAAGACTACAGGGGGAATAAACATTACAAATATAGAACAGTTTGTCCATCCATATAGCTTTAACACCTAAAAAACCAGCACCCCTAAAACTGCAGACAACGTTCAATTTCCTAGCATTCCACAGAATGATTAGGCCACCAGACATACCTTCTGAGTCGGGAGCAGAGTATTCAATATCATCCGCGCGCCAGAAACTTTTTGCTGTTGAGTCAGAGCAAGATTTCAATTTTGTTTCCTAAAGGAGAAACACGTCCGCCTTCCCATTGATAATAATATGATGAATCCTTCTTCTCTTGACATAGCTGCAACCCTCTCTAATGTTGAGAGACCCGATAATCATTGATACCGTTTCTCTTGCACCTTCGAACCTTCCTTAGCATACTGACTGTTGACTTTCGCTTCATCAACATACTCTGGCCTCGAATCTACCACCCCCAATTTGCTGACACACTTCCGAAGCTTCTAACCTCCTCCTCCTTGGCGAAGCGAATCGACTATTCTTCTGTTGCATCTAAGAATATCCGTCTCTTCCGAATGTTCCCCTAGAAACTTCATTGAAAAGCTCCTGGGAGAGCCATTACTCAAAGAAAATTGAGAAATTGGGTCAGAGAAAGAGGG
The DNA here is from genome assembly GCF_029867415.1 of Vicia villosa. Lineage (NCBI taxonomy): Eukaryota > Viridiplantae > Streptophyta > Magnoliopsida > Fabales > Fabaceae > Vicia > Vicia villosa. The sequence goes on from NW_026705578.1 coordinate 222,236, forward strand.
CAAGATTCCTCTATTGGGCTCAATTCGTATATCACAAGAAGCCCCACAAAAACCTTCCTTTTTTCTAGACCTAGATTTGTGTTTCTTTCGTGGCCCAGCAAAGTGGGCTAACTTTTTGAAACGCAGCTTCTTTCTGTTTTTCTTCCTATCCACGCGTCCGCTAGGTGTCCACTTGTTATTGGGCCCACCTGTTAAAGCGTAATTCGGAACAAAAGAACCTAAACACGCTGACTCTCCCCCTTTTTCCTCAAAAAAGCTCTTGTCCTTTTCGCTTGTACCTTTTTCCAACTTCTGTGATCTGAAACATCCGATATTCTTAGCTTGTTTCACTGTGTAATCAAAAGTTTTATGAGTCTCGATGAGTTCTGCCTGCCTCGAAAGAGTCGTAACCTGATCAAGGTTACTTGTTCCTGCCACTTTGATTTTACCCTTTCTCTTTCCAGCCGCCCTATTGTCCTCTTTGTTAAAAACCTTTGTGGAAGAACCATCGGATAAAGCTGTTTCAGTTTTGAAAAAATCATCCTCCTCCTCTGATTCACCTCTAAAACCTAACCCAAAATCCTCCGAGCTAGATTCTTCCGACTCGTTATACTTGGCATCAGTGGTTGTTCTGGCTAAGCATAACGGGCCCCAAGAATCCTCTCTAAACGTCAGGCTAAACACCTCACCGTCAACCTCCACCATCAGACTTTCTACTAACTTGAATGTTGTCGGCACCCTCACCATAACTCTAGCTATGTCCAAACATGTTATATTTGCAGTGTTTTCGTCTAGGCAAATAAAAGAGCCAAAAGAATTTGCCAAGGAAACGAAGAACTCCGAGTTCCAAGAATGGCAGGGAACCCTTTATATGTGTAACCATAACACTCTCTCCGAATCAACATCAGAAGCGATCCATGATCTAACCTCTTTGAACCACTGTTTCCACCAAATGTTGCCCTCACCGATCAGCTTGTTGATATAACCTTCTTCCATTTCCTCCAACAAGCACAGGTTGGCTCCCAACGGAGTGGCCTTAATGGAAAAAACGCCTTCCACCTCAAAGTGAGTTTGAATATTATATGTTGAGCCTGGAATCTGAACGACGCCCACGAAAGCCTTATTCAATCTGGCCTTGTCTTCCTCCTTTGATTCGAAACTCAGCAAAGGAACCGCGACAACCACAAAAGCTTCCTTTTCCAACGAAACAACATCAGCAAAAGAATGAATCCCAGAACTCTTTTAAATTATTTTTGGGATATTGCACAAGAAATTTATGACTCTATCAAGCATAAAACGTTGGAGAATATTTGATGTAGCAGTGGTTAGTGCATTGTTTTTAAATATTTTTCAAATAGGTTCCAAATTATTTTTTGAAAATTATAATTAATATAATTATGCCACGTCATGACACATTATCCTTACAAAATTAATATAGACGGAACAAAGATGGAGAGGCAAGTAAGAGTAAAAAGATATGTATTCCCTTCAATAATGTTGTCCTAAAAAAAAGAAAAAAAAAGAACCAAACATTCAGTTTAAAAATAGGAGATCAAAATTAAAAAATTAAAACAAATAAAAATAGGGAAATATTGCATTTAAATCAAATAAATCGATGTTTGAAATATAGCTAGTTTTACCTATTTAAATATAATCTTTGGTTTAATCAAAAGGATGGAGATGTCACTACTTCCAACTTTTTTTTCTCTTATTTTTAACGGTAAATAATAATATATTAAAAATGGTGAAAAATCACCGGAGTCTATTAGACAAGAATATCAAGAAGAGAAAGTCTAGAATGTAGGTTGATTAGACTTTTCTTCTTTGAATTAAATTAAAGAAATTTTTCTTTTGAAAAATTTGAGTTAAAAAATGGTGAATAATCACCGGAGTCTATTATTAGATAAGAATGTGAAGAAGAGAAGGTCTAGAATGTGGGTTGAATAGACTTTTCTCCTTTAAATTAAATTCAAAGAGATTTTTCTTTTGTAAAATTAAAGTTAAAAGTGTGGAAACAAAAATTTAAAAGAGAAGAAAAAATACAGCGGATGAATTCAATAGCTATATATTTTATTATCAGTATTAAGAGATGATTATATCAATATATTCTAAGTTACCTGCGGTACCATCTCTTTGTTGCAGAAATTAAGCTACCTTGGTGACTCAAACAAGAGACAAAAGCTTTGGATAATGATCTTGCACCATTTCTGTTTAATTTAATTTTAAAGGTAATAAAATTAAATTAAAAAAGAAATAAAAATGTTATGGGCCCAACGTTGGTCGTGGAAGCCCTTTAACATTAGTGGGAACATGTTTGGATCATGAAAACTTGGCCTCTTTTGGAAAAAAAATTATTTTGATCAATGCTAGTTTCATGCATTTTCCCAAAAAATAGCCAACTTCAACAAGGCATATCTCCCTCAATTTTGATCATATGAAGGAGTTCTGGTACTTTTTAGAAACCTCAAGATGTCCTCTACAAGCTACTTTGGAAACTTTTTTGCATTTGGAGAAGTTATCTTGATGTTATGGCCTTTGACAAAAAACCACTTTTTGTTGACTTTGAAAATGACCTGTAATGTCCTGGCTCATATTTTCCAAATGGTAAATCCAATGACCATGGGATCAATTGCATTTGAAAGATAACTGAATTTCCTTCAAAACAAGCTTTGGTTGGAATTTTTTGAATGAACGGGGAGAGAGTTATGGCCGGTCAAAGTTCAGTTGACTTTTTAGGAGAAAACCCTAATTTTGAAACTTAGGGTTTTGTTGATTTCTGATCTTTTCTTGATGAATTATGATCAACCGTTAATCAAATGATGAATCTTTTGACAAAATATGGATGTTGACAAAAAATTTCATTTTGGACTGTCTGTTGACTTTTCGGTCAAACTGGTCGTCTGTTGACTGTTTGAGCTGCTGATTGGGCGTCTGAGCGAATTGAAGTTTGAAGAATTGTCTGGTGGTACTTTGAGACATATGGAGGTCCATGAAATCCATTTTAGGTCTCAAAAAAACTTGTTCTCCTGAAAAAAAACAAAAACCCTAGTTAGGGACTGTTTGAGTAGAAGACAGTTAAGCGTACCTGATTTTTGTGCAGTGTTGAGTCTCTGCTGATCATGTGATTATTAGAAGACTTCTAGAACAAAAATCTTGGAATTTTGAAATGCAAAAGATTGATTTGAATGGTGATACAAAACACGGAGAATCGTGCTGTCAGCGGGTTTGACTGTTAACTGGCTGTCCGGGCATTAACGTAACAGTTAAAGTGAAAATTCAACAGTTAAAGTTAATTTTTCTTTTTGTTTTTTGTTGTGTTAATGGTGAAAATTTATTTACCTGAGCTGTTAGAAAAACACAAACATAATAAATAAATAGAATATACTGTACGCGAACGAAATTACCGATAATAACCTTGAAAAATATTTAATGCACAGAAAAATAAAGATTTAACTAGCAGAAAACACACATAATATTATCTTAATAATTAAACGACGGTACGACAGATAGTACGACATTTAACACTGACACTACAAATATTACATAATATAATGAACAGTACGACAAATAAAATAAACGGTACTTTATTTGAAAGCGAAAGATACGACAAACTTTAAAAATGACGATTAAAAACCCATGCTATAAATAACAACATATAGATGAACGGGAGTGTAAGCAACCCAAGTCCGCATTTTTCAGGACTATGCAGACAGAAAAAGGACATGATCACTACCAAAACAGTGATGACCATAAGAAAAAACGTATCCATCCACTTTGCCATTTTTGCCGGGGAAGAAGAGAAAATAATTATGAGGTAGAAGTTTGAGAAATGAGTGAAATTTGATGTGATCATTTATGAAAAAAATGAGAGGTATTTATAGAGTGAAAAGAAGGATAGAGACGTTGGGGAATGAAGTGATACCGTACAAAAAAGGAAAATTTGAGTGGTAGTAGGATTTGAAAGAAAGTGTATGGTAGGGTTTGAAAAGAGAGATGTATGGAATAAAGTTAGGATTTGATTTGAAAGAAAGAGATTTGAAAAGAAAGGAAAAGATTTGAAAACAATAGTATAGTACAAAAATTAGTGGGAAACAAAAACTAATAATAATTTACTTGTTACTAGTACAGTCTGAATCCCCGGACTCTGCGCCTGCAAAATTTAATTCTGTACCAATTGCGTCAGTACTATTTATCTGCAAATAAATCTCAAATAAATAGCGTGTGTGAAGTGATAAACAGTACTTGGCGTTTGTGTAAGAATAAATTCAACAGCGAACCAAAATATCGTATAAGAAATATTCTAAAAACCGAGTATTCGTAAAATCAGGATATTTATGAAATAAAATCCAAGATTATATGAAACTCCCAATTTTTAGATAGAAGTCTGTTGCCTTCTTTTTGGAAAAAGATGCGGGCAAATTTTGGGGTATAACAGTTGCCCCTATTCAATCTTCTTAAACCTGAAGAGACCGATTGGAATCTGAAGGTAGAAGATGATTGAATATTTAGATGCCCTGAAAATTTGCACTTACCTCCACCGGAAGTGATGTTGGAAATTGCTTTGAATGCTGTCTGAGAAATGTTGTTGGCAGATCAAAACATTACCTGAGAGGGGCTTTCAGATGCCATCTGGCGAATGTATTGATGGTTTGTTCATCAGAATGAATCCTTTGATTATATCTTGATGAAGGATTTGAAAACCTCTGCGTTGATCGTCACGGAACCGTCCGAGGTTACCGCTTTAAACCTTGGAGGCTGATCATTACGGAACTGTCCAAAGTTTTTCCGCTTTAGATTTTGAATGTTTGATCGTCGTGGAACCGTCTGAGGTATCCGCTTTAGATCTTTGAAGGTTGATCGTTGTGGAACCGTCTGAGGTATCTGCTTTAGATCTTGAAGATTGACTGCTTTAAGGAACCGTCCGAGGCATCGACTTAGATCTGAAGGTAGATCATTTTAAGGAACCGTCCAAGGTATCGACTTAGATCTGAAGGTAGATCATTAAGGAACCGTCCAAGGTATCGACTTAGATCTGCGTTGCTTGTTTTGAGTTGATAGGTGGTTCAGATAGAGAGATTTCTTCAGAATGAATCTTTGGTTTGATTATATCTGAGAGGAATGTTTGTCTGAATAGAATCCAGGAGAGTACTGCATGTGATTGAGAATAGCTTGCTGAGTATATTCGTCTACCTGAAAAACCAAGTTAGTGACATGTAATGTCATGATGCATGTAATGTATATGTTAAGATTCTTAATCTAAATGAGAACCGTGCATGTTATGTATGCGTTTGTCATGAAACATTATATGCTATGTATGAATATGTGTATGATGTATGATGTATGGACATGACTTATGAAGTTTAGAGCGTATCAAACTTCTGGTTGGGAAAATAAATCCATGCTTGCTATTTTGGAAATGAAGGCATTGTGATTGTTGATGATCTTTGCTATCTTGTTCGAGTACACTCAGCTTGGGAACTTCCTTACCGACCAGGGTGTTCTGTTGAGGGATCTTTGACTACCGCTCGAGGATGAAGGTAATTTGAAAGTTCTGATTTTGATGCACCTTGAATGGGAATGAGAAAGATGTGTAATCCTCCAATGCACTATTTGATTAAACCTTGGTGTGGAGGATCACACCTTCTGGGGATAGTGATCTTGAACAGCCCTGCTGGGGAATAAGGTTTCTCGAATCACTTTATTGGAGAGAAAAATCTCATTGATGATTCTGCTAAGAAACGTATCTCTGTTGGGGAACTTTTCTTCTGATGCTGATTTCAGGATGATGTCCAGATGATTGGGACATTACCTGAATGCTATTCCTGTTTTTCTTATAAACATCAATCATATTCAAATGCATATGTTCATTCAAAATTATCATTGGGACGTTTATGCGTTCAAAACAGAAAAAGTGAAAACATTGATTTTGAGCATGAACTGTATTGATTTTGAAAGAGAGCCGTAATAGGCGGATTAGTACAAGGAGACAAAAATCCTAGTAGTAGGAAGTTGTCATAAAACTTTGAAAAGTACCTATAAAGGGAAATAACTATGTGAAAACAATCCAGTCAAGTTTCAATTCTGCTATTGCCAATCTGTCTTCGAGTATCTGTTAGGGACCAAATAGTACTAATTTTCATATATTGTTTTTGGTCCCTTTAACCACTTTTTACTTAATAATCACACTTTTATTCATACAATTTAATAATTTTGCAATTTTGTTCATTTTAGTTCATTTGAATTGTTATTTCACATGTTTGTTAGTTTTGTAGCGTTTTTAAAAGGTTTGAAGATCATGGAAGCGAAGAGGAATTACTTGAAGACTTGGAATAGCAAAAGAAGTGTTGATGAGGCCAGTTTGCCCCGCAAGTATCCTTTGCGCCGCCAACTGATAGATGCTGAACAAGTCCAGTTTTGAATTGCAACTGATGTGGCAAAAGATTCACTGTTTGCCCCGCAAACATTGTTTGCCCCGCAAACACTGCGCTGCAGAATTTTATCTTTTACTTTGTTGCCACTTGTCATGAGAGATGGGCTTATCTTTTGAATAGGAAAAGTTAGTACGAATTAGGGGTTATTTAGGGAGATAAAAAAGGGGAATTAGAACATCATATTCTATTGTGAACCAAACATTGAGGCTAGGGTTTGGAGTGAGAAAAAGAACAACTTTGTGAGAGATTGATGTTCTTGGCTTCTTCTTCATTATTCTTGCTGTCAACCATGGTGATGAGTAGCTAAATCCCTTTTTGACAAGATTGGAGGTAGTAACTATTCTTGTTAACTATGTATTTTCTCTAGCACTTTTGTATGAACTTCATTAGTATTGAAATGGATGAATGTTGTTGCTTTATCTTTTATATTTAGATTTGATTTATGATTGAGAAATATATTTCAAGTCTTGGTCTACAACATTTTATCAAGTAGTGAATAAATGCTAGAGATAGATTTATTTGCCACTTTTCTATTTGTATCAAACAATCAAGATTAATATATTGATAGTTAGAGTGAGAGATCATCTAAAGATTAATATGTTAACTTTCACAACTTTGTTTAGACATAAACATTGTTGGGAGGATACTAGAACATTGTCATTGCTATTGAAGTTATACTTTTGTTGTTAAAGTCACATAGAAGATAGGAATAGTGAAACCAAAACCAATCTTGTCATTCTTTTATTATTGAAACAAGTTTTAGTTTATTGTCTTATAATTATCTTGATTAGAAAAATAGCGATTCAAAACAAAACAACTTTGTTACCTTTCAAACTTAAAATAATAGTAACTATAGAACGGCGGTAATATCACCCAATCTCTGTGGATACGATTTAAAAATATTTGCCTTGAATTTACTATTCAACAGTATCTCATCCCTCACTTGTGGGAAGAAAATGATTGGACTGATTAGTGCCTTTGATGTGTTGAACCTTGAAGGTGAGTGGGTAGCCAAACGGGACATAGTCGTACGCTTTATTCCCTAACTTTTGCCTAGGCTGCCTTTTCAGGTTTTCAGCCTACCGGGATAATTATTTATTTAGTCTCTAATTTTTGCCTGGATCGCCCTTTCAGGTTTTCAATCCACCGAGACGCTCATTTTTTGCCTAAGTCGCCCTTTCAGGTTTCCAACTTAGCGAGCTTTTCTTTAAGCGAAGTACTTTTTAACTATGTCCGCATTTACAGGGTGTGGGAAATCCTCGCCATCCATAGTGGTAAGCAACATGGCTCCGCCGGAGAATACTTTCTTGATTACAAATGGCCCCTCATAAGTGGGAGTCTACTTGCCCCTGGGGTCGCCCTGTGGTAAGATGATGCGTTTTACAATCAAATCACCGGTTTGATATGCCTGACTTTTGACTTTCTTGTTGAAGGCTTTGATCATACGTTTCTGGTACAACTGACCATGACAAATAGCCGCAAGCCTCTTCTCATTAATCAAGTTTATCTGGTCCAACCGAGTCTGAATCCAATCGTCTTCATCTATATCGGCTTCTTTCATAATCCTTAGGGAAGGAATCTGAATTTCAATTGGAAGAACTGCCTCCATACCATAGACTAAGGAGAACGGAGTTGCCCCTGTTGAAGTACGCGTTGATGTGCGATAACCATGAAGAGGAAAAGGTAACATCTCATGCCAGTCTTTGTAGGTTACAGTCATTTTCTGTATGATCTTTTTGATGTTCTTGTTGGCAGCTTCTACCGCGCCATTCATCTTTGGCCGATATGGAGATGAATTATGATGTTTAATCTTGAACTGCATGCAGAGTTCAGTAATCATCTTGTTGTTTAAATTTGTGCCATTGTATGTGATGATCCTTTCAGGGATGCCATACCGACAAATGAGATTGTGCTTGATAAACCGGGCCACCACATTCTTGGTGACAGAAGCAAACGAGGCTGCCTCTACCCATTTGGTGAAGTAATCAATAGCGACCAGGATAAAACGATGTCCTTTGGAAGCAGTAGGCTTGATTTCTCCAATCATATCGATTTCCCACATTGCTAAAGGCCAAGGAGCCGTCAGAATGTTTAATGGGACTGGAGGTACATGTACTTTGTCGCCATATATCTGGTATTTGTGACAAGTTCTGGAGTGATGATGGCAGTCTGTCTCCATGGTAGACCAATAATAACCTGCTCTCAGAATCTTTTTAGCCATTGTATGTCCACTTGAATGAGTACCAAAGGCACCATCGTGTATGTCTTCCATAATCTGTTCCGCTTTCTTCTTGTTCACACAACGAAGCAAAGTCGAGTCATGGTTGAGTTTGTACAGGATTCCATTACTCAGAAAGAATTTGGCAGCAAATCTTCTTAGAAACTTTCTATCGTTAATGGATGCCCCTTCAGGATATTCCTGGGTTTCGAGATATCTTTTACTTCATGGAACCATGGTTTTTCTTCCACTCCTTCGGTATTCACCTCATTGCAATAGGCTGGTTCATTCTGTCTGTAAATGGTGATCATTGGCGCCTCATTATCCCACCTGACCTTGAACATAGATGACATGGTAGCTAGGGCATCAGCTAGTTGATTTTCTTCGCGCGGGATATGTTCAAAAGTGATTTCTTCAAAATAAGGAATCAAACTCAGCACATATTCTTTGTATGGAATTAGATTCGGGTGCTTCGTGTCCCATTCCTCTTTGACTTGATAAATTACAAGGGCCGAGTCTCCATAGACTTCCAGGAACTTGATTCTTAGATCGATTGCAGCTTTGAGACCCAGAATACATGCTTCATACTCGGCTATATTGTTAGTGTAGTTGAAACATAATCTGGCAGTGAATGGTGTATGTCCTCCTGTAGGAGAAATGATCACAGCTCCGATGCCATTGCCAAATGCATTAGAGGCTCCGTCAAAAACCATAGTCCATCGGGATCCCGGCTCGGGTCCTTCCTCCGGTCCTGGTTGTTCGTAGTCTGTAACTAGCATAATGTCTTCATCTGGGAAGTCAAAGTTTAATGCTTGATAATCATCCACTGCTTGATGAGCCAGATGATCAGCTACCACACTTCCTTTGATCGCTTTTTGTGAAGTATACTGGATGTCATACTCTGTTAAGATCATTTGCCTTCTTGCTATTCTTCCGGAGAGAGCAGGTTTTTCGAACACATACTTGATATGATCCATTTTGGAGATCAGGAAAGTGGTATGGTTTAGCATATACTGTCTTAGTCGGCGAGCCGCCCATGCCAAGGCACAGCAAGTTTTCTCGAGCAGTGAGTATCTTGTTTCACAATCGGTAAACTTTTTGCTAAGATAGTAAATTGCATGCTCTTTTCGGCCAGACTCGTCATGTTGCCCCAGTACACACCCCATTGAATCTTCTAATACTGTTAGGTACATTATCAGAGGTCTTCCTTCCACTGGTGGTAACAAGATTGGTGGTTTTTGAAGATATTCTTTGATCTTATCAAAGGCTAATTGGCATTTGTCGTTCCATCTTTCCACTCGATCTTTCTTCAACAATTTGAAGATCGGCACACAAGTAGTAGTCATATGGGCAATAAATCTGGTGATGTAGTTCAGACGTCCCAAGAATCCTCTGACTTGTTTCTCGGTACGGGGTATGGGCATTTCTTGAATGGCTTTGATCTTGGCAGGATCAACTTCAATACCCTTGCTGCTGACGATGAAACCTAAGAGTTTACTGGATCTTACCCCAAAGGTACACTTGTTTGGATTCAGTCGCAACCTGTACTTCTTGAGTCTGTCAAACAGCTTGTGCAGATGACCCATATGTTCTTCTTCGGTGTTGGAGTTTGCAATCATATCATCCACATAAACCTCTATTTCTTGATGAATCATATCATGGAACAGAGCTACCATTGCACGCTGATACGTTTCTCCTGCATTCTTTAAACCAAAGGGCATTACTTTGTAACAAAAGTTTCCCCAGGGTGTTGTAAAGATTGTTTTTTCCATGTCTTCGGGCGCCATCTTAATTTGATTATAACCTGAGAATCCATCCATAAAGGAGAATACCTTGCATTGTGCAGTATTGTCAACCAGCACATCAATGTGAGGTAAAGGGAAATCATCTTTGGGGCTTTCCCGATTCAGATCTCTGTAGTCTACACACATTCTGACCTTCCCGTCTTTTTTAGGCACAGGCACAATGTTAGCTATCCATGGAGGATAACTCACAACTTTTAGAAAGCCAGCGTTGAATTGTTTCTCAACCTCGTCTTTGATCTTCTTGGACATGTCGGGCCTACTTCTCCGCAATTTCTATTTAACTGGAGTGCTTCCTTCTGTGATTGGCAGGCGATGAACCATAATATCCGTGTCAAGGCCAGGCATATCTTCATAGGACCAAGCGAATATCTCAATGTAGTCTTGTAACATTTGAATCAGTCTTTGCTTGACACTGTCTTCTAAATCAGCCCCTATCTTGACTTCTTTCTTTTCTTCGTCACTGCCCAGGTTGATAACTTCAATTGGCTCTTCATGCGGCTGTATAGTCTTTTCTTCTTGTTCTAATTGCCTTGCAAGTTCCCTAGGTACTTCACAATCTTACTCACTTTCGTCCTCAGTTTGGTAAATCGGATTTTCAAAGTCATGACTGGCAATAGCAGAATTGTTATCAACAGGATCCAGAGTGAATGTGAATATGCATTTATTATGTGGGTGTGTGTAAGAACACATAGCTATTTAAAAATGAATGAAGTAAAGAAAGAAACAAAAAGGATCACAAAATTTGAATATGCAAACGTCCCATGATTTTATTGAATGAACATATAATCATGGTATGACAAACCCTTATAAAAAGGACCAGTGTGCTTCGGGCAAGGCACCTGGCTTTTAAGTTCATGGTTCGATAGTACAGGAACCATTTTTATCTTTGAACATATAAACAACGAAAACAGGAAATTGCATTTACTCCTGATCAAAGGAGATAACATCTCCGGCTTCCCAGTTGTTCAATCCATTGTTGTGAGTAGGGAATATCCAACTGCTTCAGTTGCAATTGTCTTCTTCGTTTTCCACAGCATTGGATTCTTTGGTGGTGAAATGAGCTGTTGATCCTTCAGGATGAGCAAGATACTCTGCTGGATACGAGAGCCCAGGCTGAGATACTTCTGTTGGCTGAGAGAGATACCCGATAAGATCGTCCCATCCAGTTGGGATGATGTCTTTGAGGGAGACTTGTGCACTTTGGGTAGCAGTGTACTGCATCAGAAAATCAATCTCGTCATTTGGTGTCTCCCAGAATTCTTCAGGAGCGACAGGGCTTGTCAGCATCATATTATCTTCAGAATGGTTGTCCCATCCAGTTGGGGTGATGTCTTCAATAGCGATCTGCGAACTCAAGGGAGCGGAATACTTCACAGTAAAGTCATACTTACCACTTGGTTCTCCCAGTGTATCCCACACTTCTTTCGGACTAGGTGGACTTTGGTATTGCTCAGTAATGGAACTTGTGAAACTTTTGCAATCTTCGAACTGATCATCCCATCCAGTTGGGACGATGTCTTCAATGGCAATAAAAGAACTCTGAGGAGCGGTGTACTTCACCAGAAAATCATACCTGCCGCTTGGTTCTCCCAAAGTATCCCAAACTTCCTTGGAAACAGGTGGAACTTCATCTTCAATAGCATTTACTCCTTAACTGATGAAATGTGACATTAATCCTCCAGAACGAGGACTTTGATCATTCTTCTGAGTTCCATTAGCATAGCCCAGACCTAGCTTATCGAACTTGTAAGGCACATCAAGGAGTTGTCCCCATACTGTGCAACCACCTTCTTTGATCACACCTTTAGCATCTTTGAGAGAAGCCATAGTTGGAGTTATTTTTGTAGCAGGAGTAGCAGAAATATGTTTAGCAGTAGAGACATCTGGAGGGACCACCTCAAAAGATTGGCATTGGTTTCGATGAATTCGCCATCCATCTCAACATACTTGGAGTTACTCAAATGGCTAACCACATATTCTTCTTCGCCATAAACTGTGACGACCTTGTCTTTTACCGGATACTTTAACTTTTGATGCAGGGTAGAAGTTACAGCGCTTGCCTCATGTATCCAAGGGCGTCCTAGTAAATAGGAGTATGCTGGATGAATTTCCATCACATAAAAGGTAGAATCAAAGATCTAAGAGCCTACTCTGATTGGGAGCTTAACTTCTCCATATACTATTCTTGTTGATCCGTCGAAGGCTCTTACCACAACATCGCTTGGTTGTAACACAACTCCTTCGAAGTCAAGTTTTTCCAGTACTACTTTTGGTAACACATTTAAGGAGGAACCATTGTCTACCAGCACATGAGACAAAGTGGTGCCGTTACATTCAATAGAGATGTGCAGGGCTTTATTGTGATTTTTCCCAGCAGGGGTTAAATCAGCATCAGAGAAACCGAGACCGTTATCTACTGTTAGATTGGCAACACAATTTTCAAATTTTTCGACTGAAATCTCCTGTGGTACATGTGCAGCTTTCAAGAACTTCATTAAGGCCTTGGCATGAGCTTCGAAATACTTTAGCAGAGACAGCATTGAAATCTTTGAAGCAGTGTGCCCCAGTTGTTCGACAATATTGTAATCACTTTTGCAAATGATTTTCAATATTTCCTCCATTTCTTGCCTCGAAGGATCTTCAATAGTGACTTCCACAGGTACTTGAACTGGTTCAACTAGTGGCTCCTTCCCTCGAGCGTTGATATCTTGATTAGGAACTGGGACCTGGACTGGATTAGTAGCAACATTTGGAGAGATTTCTGGTGAAAAGATCCTTCCACTTCTCGTAATCTTACTAGTACCCACAATATTATCAACAGTTGGAGTAGTAAAATTCATGGCCTCTTCAGTCAAGGTGTCTTGCTTAACTCCATGGATATAAACATTAGTGTCATAACTCCACGGGACAGCTTTGTCTGAGGAGTATGGAAATGGAGTCGGACTGGTGATGATTACCGATGCCACTTTGGGTGCAGCAGAAATTTTGAAAGGAGCTTTGGTAGGGATTTTCAATGGTATGTTAGAAACCACTGAGATGTCCTCGATCCTCATCCCATTTGAAAAAACTTCGCATAAATTGTCTATAGAAGGGAGCTTCTCAAACATAATGATACGACGATCCATCCATTTTTGAATTCCTCCTTTCAAATTCTCACACCCATTGGGTAGGTGTGCACAATAAAAACAATGAGGGTCACAACCTGGGAATAAACCAGCTCGTATTAGCTTTCTTTTGACTTCAAGGAGCGGAGTTGACAATTCTCTCACATCATAGATATAAACAGTGTCTATGATAGCATTAACGGTGTTGTCGTGCTTTGGCATAGGTGCAGTGATGACATTTGGAGTCTCTGGAGGATTGAATTCAATTTCCCCATCATCTATCATGTCTTGAATTTTATTTTTCAGGGCCCAACAATGATCTGCGTCATGTCCAGGACGTAAAGTTGGAATGGTATGCACATGTTGCATCGGGGCGATAACTAGGAGATGAAGTGTTGACATTCTTCGGAGGATCTTTCAATGTAATCAGAATTGCTTTTAACAAGTGTTGCAATGCTTGAGAGATTGGCATGTTGATTCTGGTGAAGTTTCTTCTCGGTGCATCTAGTCGACGCGTATACTTCGGCGGTTGATCTTTTTGAGGTGCAGCTGCAGAGATCAGAACAGCCCCTACAGATTGGTGATGCTCACTTTTGCGACCTTTCTGACTATGCATTGTATTGACTTCATTTCTCCCACTGATGGGCCTTTTTGTAGTACCAGAGGAGGAGCCTACTTGAATTTTTCCACTTTGAATGCCACTTTCAATACGCTCTCCAGTTAATATCAAGTCAGTGAAACCTGACGACGAGCTTCCTAGCAAATGACTGTAGAAAGGGCCAGTTAAAGTGCCCATGAACATGTCGACCAGCTCGCGATCGGATAAGGGTGGTTGAACCCTTCCAGCTAGATCTCTCCATTTTTGTGCATACTCTTTGAAACTTTCTTTTGGTGCCATAGTCATGCCTCGTAGTTGAGTACGGGTTGGTGCAAGGTCAGCGTTGTATTGATACTGTTTGTAGAAGGCAGCAGCCAAATCTTCCCAGGTGTGAACTTTTGCACTTTCCAGCTGGTAGTACCACTCGAGTTGTGTACCCGACAGACTCTCTTGGAAGAAATGAATCCACAATTTGTTATCTGCTGTATGAGGTAGTATCTTCCTCACATAGGACCTTAAATGCAGCTTTGGGCAAGAGACTCCATCATACTTTGCAAAGACAGGAACTTTGAAATTTGGAGGGATAACAATATCTGAGACGAGTCCAAGATCATTGAAGTCTAAACCAGGTATTTTCTGTATCTCCATAGCTTTCATGCGTTCTTCCAACTGCTGGTATTTACTATCACCCTGTTCGTCTTCGGAGTGATAATCTTCTTCATCAGGAGAGAGAGAGAGAGAGAGAGAGAGAGTTTAGTAGAACCCTGGTTGCTGTGGTTGTCTTCTTGATCACCTTCACCGACTACTTCAGGGATTGGCGCTTTTCTGGGCATCCTGGCTGGGACTCTGACTTTTCTCACGAGGTGGCTTAAACCTACAGATCCTTTGGGCTTCTTTTTCTTCTTGGTCATCAAGGCTTTCAGTTCTTGTTGCCCCTTTGCTAGCTCCAGAATTGCTATCTGAACTTGGGTGTTCTGTGCTTCGAGATTCTTGATGCTTATTTCGGAATCCATCCCTTCTAACTGAAATATACAGCGAGGAGATGAGAAACCTGTTATGTGAACCTATTATGCAATGTTTATTAATGAAATGTATATGCAATATTTTCAAGGAGCTTAGAATTTAAATTTGTTTAAACAAAAGAGAAACAAACATTTATTAGTCAAACAATTTATTTTTTTTTCTTTTGCTTTTTTTTGTTTCTTTTTTGTTTCTTTTCTTTGCCTCTTTCGGGCTTACAAGATAAAATAAAGAAAATAAAGGATTCTTCAAGCCTCCCATGGATGCTTTCTCTTTGCTCCCAGGAACATGTTGATCTTCTGTTCTTCATGGAGTTGTCTGGTGAGCTCCAACACTTTCCTCTCATAGTCTTGACAGTGTGCTTTGAAGGTGTCTCTTTCTCCTTTTAGTTGAACCCAAGATTTCTGCAGCTCTTCCAGGTCAGTTGGCATGTCTGGATGTAGAATAACTCGAGGTTCCTCCCCTTCGACTTCGGGCTCAATAGTCATAGGTAGAATAGAGGGATATGGCATGATGAACTTCTGAGCATGAACACGCACCCATTTGAGGTAAGGCTCCATGGGAATAGAGTTCCATTGTCCTAAAGTATTGCTTTCTACTTTGTAGACACTGCCCCAAGCATGTATAAACCTTCGTCGATATCTTTGGGGATCATCTTCGTAGTCGAACACAATGCCATGGATAATCATGTCATGAGGACCGTTTCTTCGTGCATATCCAAATTGGCGCAAAGCTAAAGAGGGGTTGTAGGTGATGCCTCCCCTAATGCCAAGGAGTGGTACATTAGGGTACTCCCCGCAATGGTCAATGAGAGTGATGTCTCTTTGAAAGAAGTTGTTCCACCGGATATCTGAATGAGACAAAGACATAATCCTGCGAGACCATTGCATCCTTTACTCGTTTCTCAACACTGATCGGGGAAGGTGTAATGTAAACCATCTAGCCAGTAGTGGTACACAGCACATAAGAGTTCCTCGCTTTTTCATAGTACGAGTGTGTAAAGAATGTAGAATGTCTCCCAGCAAAGTAGGTACCGGATTGCGGTTTAAGAAAATGTTGATAGCGTGCACACTTATGAATTGGTCGGGATTAGGGAATAAAACCAACCCATAAATCAAAAGAGCCATAACTTCTTCAAAAGCTTGGTAACTTCTATCTTTTAATAGTGATCGAGCCTTTCCCATTAAGAACTTAGCAAGTAAACCCTTGACTCCACTCTTTGTTTCCCAATTGGACTCGATTTCTGACTTTCGTAAATGTAAGGCAGCAGCAATGATTTCAGGTTTGGAATCTTTTCTAAACCAGTGAAAGGTAATTGATCTCGAACAGGTAACCCAATTAGTTCAGAGAACTCTTCCAAAGTGGGTACTAGCTGGTAATCAGGAAATGTAAAACAATGATGTTCGGGATCAAAGAACTGGAACATGACTCGTATCATGTCTTCTTCAAATTTTGAGGTAACCAAATGGAGTAGGTGACCGTGCTTTTCAGTGAATTGAGCATTTCTGGGAAATTCTGATATTAAGTCCTTAAGTTCAGATGGTACTGTTGAGATGTTGATCCTGATATAATCTCTGGTAGCGGGAGCCATTACTTGCAACAACAGAACAAAAGTAAACTCTTCGATGCTTGAAATGATTAGTGAGAAAATGATATGTTTATGATGCTTATGATGTCATGATGTCAAACATGTGGCACACACAAACAAATCACACAATAGCCTTAGGTTTAAAGGCTTGCACGAGGTTTATATGTGATACCCTCCCCAATGAAGTTGAGTTGGTTTAAACCTGTCTTAAATAGTATTCGGGTTCTATGATCCTTGGAGACAACATCTCAATACGGCACTCAGACGGCCGATCAAAATATTCCTCGAGGATAACTAACTTCGATCAATTTCAAAGCCAGTCACTTAATAGGCCACAAGTCAAGTTCAACTAAAGGTTCTAAGGCAAATTAGTGTTTGATGACATTTCGGAAGCCTAACATACTCCTTGATCGTTTTCAAGGGATATCAGTACGGACCAAAGTGTCGCACTAACGGTGACTACCAGATCAACCATATCGGTACATGCCGTACAGTTTCCTTGGTCTATTGTCACATACTTAAGGTATCTCGAGATTCGGGTTAGAATCTTTCACACAAGTAAATACCCAAACAAACCTTTTGAAAAAATAGAACAATCAAGACAAGCAATTGAAAACATCGAAGTGATCTAAACTCTAAGGTAAACCCTTTTGAAAACATTTTGTTTTTGAAGTCCCCAGCAGAGTCGCCAGTTCTGTCGTCCTCGGTTTTTTTCTCGTGAAATACGAACTGACTCTTCTTTTATTTTTTGAGTTTGCGAAAATCAGAGAGTCGCCACCAACTTTTATTTTATCCAATTAAGGAAAGGTTTATAAAAGAAACAGAAAAATACCTTTAAGAGATTTTGGGTTCGGGGGTAGGTTATACAAAGGGAAGGTATTAGCACCCCTTTGTATCCATGGTTATCCATGGGCTCTTAATTGCTTAGCTCACTTGTTTGAATCATTTGTCTTGCTTTGAAATGCTTGTATGTGGTTTTAAAATGCCTTCGTAAATTAACTTTGCAATGATCCTTATGCGGATGTATACAAAGTGTTTTATCTTTCGAAAGATGTTTTGAAAAAAGATCTTTAACTTCGTAATGATCCTTGTTTGGATATATACAAAATGTTGTCTTTTTTGAAAGTTTTGTTTGAAAAACAGTGATATGTGAAACATTTGTTGTTTTGTTTGATTTGAGCAAGCAATTAGGAGATCTACCCTAAGTTCATAAGGTCCTTTCCTATTTTCTTTTAGAAAATTTTCTTTGACTGGATACAGAAAGAAATTATTTGAATTGCATTTGAAACAATAGAATTGATTTTGGAAAGAGTAACAGAGGGGATTACCCTAAGAGGTTCAAGTGTGATTGTGTTTTGTTTCACATATATTTTTCTTTGAGATTAGTGATCTAGCGCTTCAGTTTTTGTTTTTGACATACACGCAGTTTTATATGTACAGAAATTAAAGTGCGGGAATGTAAAATGCGGAAAGTAAATCTACGCTATTACATCGATTGTGCGGGAAATGTAAACTACGCTATTTACATGAATTTGACAACCTATACACTTATCTGTGAATTTAAATTGCAATAAGATAAAGGGAAAATCTTTTTGGATTTTTGATGATTTATTTTAATTAGAATTAATGCATGATTAATTTAATTAAATGAGAAAAAGGTAGAAATAAAATTTAAACCTAAAAATTAAGTCTAAAATATGTTCATATTGCTTGTTAATTAATTTTAAAATAAAATTAATTTTTTTGGGATTTTTGAAATTGTTTTTTTGAAATTATTAAGTTAATTAACATATAATTATACAAATAATTATTCACATAAATTAAACTTAAAGAGAAAAATATTCTAAATATGTACAAAATTATTTTATAATATATAAACTCAATTTAATAAAATAAAATATTTTTTTTCTGATTTTTTGATAGGTTAGAAATAATTTAAATGAAATATATGAATATATATTGATTAATTAAACAAAATATATTAATTATTAAGAAAAATAAAATATTTCTGTGTCAAAAATTAATACAATATTTTATTAACCTAAAAATATTTTTTGTGTATTTTTCTGATTTTTAAAAATATTTTTAAATAATTTCACAAAGAGAATTAAATAAAATAGAAAATATATTAAATTATGATTCTGTGTGGCAAAGCTTTGAGAGTCCATGGAGCGTTGTAGCTTCTGGCACGTTGGATGAAACTGATAACACGATTTTATATCGTATATTTAGCTTGAAATTCGTAGATATTTATAGCATTTTCCGTTTATTATGTTAATTTATTATGATATTATGCGAGTATTTGCTTTGTTTTAGGTTTTACACTCTTATTATGACTATTTGTGAAAAGGAGAAGAAATGGAGTTAAAATGACCACTATTTGTGCCTAAAAGATGAAAAAGGAGTGTTGAAGTGAAAGAGGGGTGCAAATAAGACCCAAAGGCCAAAAAGAGACAATTCAGCCCACAAAGGAACCAAAGGCGCGTGGCCCAAAACCTTGCCAGCACATGGAGACGCACGTCTCCAATGTTCTACGCCACGTCACCAGAGTGGAGACGCCCGTCTCCAGCTCCTCCTACTTTTACTCCACTTGAGACGCACGTCTCAAGTCATTCAACAGAACTTCCCCAAGAATCGGAGACGCACGTCTCCAAGTCCAAGTCTGCTGAGTTCCTCTTTTCACGCAACGTCACAGCAAAACCTCCCCTATAAATAGAACCTGCTACCTCACTTCCAAAGGGTCCGATTTCCTGCCAACGAAGTGCTGCCGAAATTGTACCGCGAATCATATTTTTCATTCTGCTTTCATTCAAACACTTATTTTCTCACAACGATTTCTACACCGGAAATTGTTGTGAACTTTTTATAAATCTAGCCTTACGTTAGATTTATCGCTTTTATTTCCTTGTTTTAATTTTCTGTCCGTTTAAATTCCGAAGAACGATCCAGCCAACCTATGGTGGAAGTTCGATACTTGAAGATTTACTTGCCATTTATTTAATTCAGGTTTAATATTTACCGCCTTATTTATATATTGATTTGCATGATATATTATATGCCTTTTAACATGCCTTTTATTATAAGCCAAATTAGTTTATGCATGCTTAACCGTATTAATATGTCTGGCTAAATAGCTAAGGTATCGGTATGTAGAGTAAGTTAATTGTGGGATCCGAAATAAATTGGCTTAATTATGTTTTATTAACTATCACCTATTTTTGGTTTATATGTCTAATTTAATTAGTAAGTCTTAAAACCAATAGAGCGAAAGTTTGAGGGGTTAAGACGGTCAAAGGTTAAAATCAATAGAGCGAAAGTTTGAGATCTTTAACTGGATAGTAGACATAGGACATTAGTGTTAAGGATGGCGAAAGCGTATTAAAACTAATTAGAACTTATTTATTTTCAAAAATTGTTTTTACACTCGAGCGGGATGGCGAAAGCGTACGTTAGGGATATTAGCATGTTCCGAGTCAACAGAGCGAAAGTTTGAGATTAGGAGATTTAAATAGATAACAACTTCATAAAACATGCATTTTATTAATTACGTTGTTTCCAAAAAGCTTTTCTAAAATCTAATGGGATGGCGAAAGCGTACATTAGGATTAGGATAGTAATCTAAATCAACAGAGCGAAAGTTTGAGACGAGGATTTTTAACCAATTGAATTAGTAAAGATTTTTAATCGAATTACCATCAGCCAATGGAACTTCGGATCACCTTAAGTTAAACGAAATACATACCGATGTCTGTTTATTATTATATTTCTTATTATTCACAATCACTCTCCCTTAAGAACAATCAAATTATTAGTAGCCTTAGCTTTACATAGTAACCTTAGATAACGGTAGATCGATTCATAGTCCCTGTGGATTCGATATCTTTTAAAACTACACGACACGACTGTGCACTTGCAGTCATCAGATTAATAGACACGTATAGTCGCGATAAGAAACTTTAATGAGATCTGAGGACTGATGGTGCGAGGGTACATGCTAACGCGTGTTTCATGTCACACGTGATCCATCTGCAAACGAAAATCAAAACGCGCGCGAACCAAATTGAATCAGCCAATCAGGAGATGACACCTCGTCGTCTTCTTCCTCTCGCCTCTACTTTTAACAGCGTTTTTTACCAAAAGCGCTGTAATACACCTCCTTCATCCCTTCAAAATAACGAATAGAGGCAAGCCTATACAAAAATATTTCGCGACATATCCATTTGACTCGTCCAGATCCACTGAACTTGAATATGCCTCTAGTTTATTCTAATTTTGCCTAAATCGAAGGATCCCATTTCGAGCTCCAAGAACCCTAAAATGGTCTATGCTTCAAACCTTCATAAAAATTAAATTAAAGCTCCAGAAACGATCAGGGCACAAAACTAAACACAAATATGGGATTACATCTTATTGAATATGCATGAATAATAGTATTTTTGTAAATTTCAGTTTGGACAAACCGTGAGCTTTTGAGCTCGATTCAGTGAGCTTCAAGGCTTGAAATTGATTTGGAAAGGTTCAATGATGTTCAGGGATCGTGTTTAAGTATTTAATTTGGATTTCATTGAGCTGAAACTTAAAATTCGAATTTCAAATTTCTTTCAAAATTTCAAGTATGATACAAGTGTGTTACAAGCATGGATTTGATTCTGAATTCGTGTGTGTTCTTACTGAAGTGTTCTACTTCATTTATAAGCAATGAATGTGCTGCAAAGCTAAGCTATCTTGCATTGATGATCTTTGAACCTTTGAATTTTTTAATATAAAAATCTTTGAATTCTTTGGCCATGGCTTTGAATTTTTTTCACCCTCATGCTCTAGGCCTGCTGTACCATCTCTTTGTTGCAGAAATTAAGCTACCTTGGTGACTCAAGCAAGAGACAAAAGCTTTGGATAATGATCTTGCACCATTTCTTTTTAATTTAATTTTAAAGGTAATAAAATTAAATTAAAAAAGAAATAAAAATGTTATGGGCCCAATGTTGGTCGTGGAAGCCCTTTAACATTATTGGGAACATGTTTGGATCATGAAAACTTGGCCTCTTTTGGAAAAAAATCATTTTGATCAATGCTAGTTTCATGCATTTCCCAAAAAATAGCCAACTTCAACAAGGCATATCTCCCTCAATTTTGATCATATGAAGGAGTTCTTGTACTTTTTAGAAACCTCAAGATGTCTTCTACAAGCTACTTTGGAAACTTTTTTGCATTTGGAGATGTTATCTTGATGTTATGGCCTTTGACAAAAAACCACTTTTTGTTGACTTTGAAAATGACCTGTAATGTCCTGGCTCATATTTTCCAAATGGTAAATCCAATGACCATGGGATCAATTGAATTTGAAAGATAATTTAATTTCCTTCAAAACAAGCTTTGGTTGGAATTTTTTGAATGAACGGGGAGAGAGTTATGGCCGGTCAAAGTTCAGTTGACTTTTTAGGAGAAAACCCAAATTTTGAAACTTAGGGTTTTGTTGATTTCTGATCTTTTCTTGATGAATTATGATCAACCATTGATCAAATGATGAATATTTTGACAAAATATGGATGTTGACAAAAAATTTCATTTTTGACTGTCTGTTGACTTTTCGGTCAAACTGGTCGTCTGTTGACTGTTTGAGCTGCTGACTGGGCGTCTGAGCGAATTGAAGTTTGAAAATTTGTCTGGTGGTACTTTGAGACATATGGAGGTCAATGAAATCCATTTGAGGTCTCAAAAAAACTTGTTCTCCTGAAAAAAAAACCCTAGTTAGGGACTGTTTGTGTAGAAGACAGTTAAGCGTACCTGATTTTTGTGCAGTGTTGAGTCTCTGCTGATCATGTGATTATCAGAAGACTTCTAGAACAAAAATCTTGGAATTTTGAAATGCAAAATATTGATTTGAATCGTGATACAAAACACGGAGAATCGTGCTGTCAGCGGGTTTGACTGTTAACTGGCTGTCCGGGCATTAACGTAACAGTTAAAGTGAAAATTCAACAATTAAAGTTAATTTTTCTTTTTGTTTTTTGTTGTGTTAATGGTGAAAATTTATTTACCTGAGCTGTTAGAAAAACACAAACATAATAAATAAATAGAATATACTGTACGCGAACGAAATTACCGATAATAACCTTGAAAAATATTTAATGCACAGAAAAATAAAGATTTAACTAGCAGAAAACACACATAATATTATCTTAATAATTAAACGACGGTACGACAGATAGTACGACATTTAATACTGACAGTACAAATATTACATAATATAATGAACAGTACGACAAATAAAATAAACGGTGCTTTATTTGAAAGTGAAAGATACGACAAACTTTAAAAATGACGATTAAAAACCCATGCTATAAATAACAACATATAGTTGAACGGGAGTGTAAGCAACCCAGGTCCGCATTTTTCAGGACTATGCAGACAGAAAAAGGACATGATCACCACCAAAACAGTGATGACCATAAGAAAAAACGTATCCATCCACTTTGCCATTTTTGCCGGGGAAGAAGAGAAAATAATTATGAGGTAGAAGTTTTAGAAATGAGTGAAATTTGATGTGATAATTTATGAAAAAAATGAGAGGTATTTATAGAGTGAAAAGAAGGATAGAGACGTTGGGGAATGAAGTGATACCGTACAAAAAAGGAAAATTTGAGTGGTAGTAGGATTTGAAAGAAAGTGTATGGTAGGGTTTGAAAAGAGAGACGTATGAAATAAAGTTAGGATTTGATTTGAAAGAAAGAGATTTGAAAAGAAAGGAAAAGATTTGAAAACAATAGTATAGTACAAAAATTAGTGGGAAACAAAACTAATAATAATTTACTTGTTACCAGTACAGTCTGAATCCCCGGACTCTGCGCCTGCAAAATTTAATTATGTACCAATTGCGTCAGTACTATTTATCTGCAAATAAATCTCAAATAAACAGCGTGTATGAAGTGATAAACAGTACTTGGCGTTTGTGTAAGAATAAATTCAACAGCGAACCAAAATATCGTATAAGAAATATTCTAAAAACCGAGTATTCGTAAAATCAGGATATTTATGAAATAAAATCCAAGACTATATGAAACTCCCAATTTTTAGACAGAAGTCTGTTGCCTTCTTTTTGGAAAAAGATGCGGGCAAATTTTGGGGTATAACAAAGAGGAATAGTGTTCTTCTTGAAATCAGGAAACTTCTTGCGCTCCTCATCTCTAGATTCATCAATATTTGTTTTCAAGTGTTGAAATAGAATAGTTGAGAGAGAGACCTTAGTACCTTTCCCAATGCAGAAGAGAGCATACTTGTGATCCTGACTCACATATTTAGCAGCAATAGATCTCTTTCTATGATAAAAGGTTTCCAGAAGAATTTCAGCCCATACTCTGTAGAACGGCTTCAGCAAAGTAGTTTGATTTGGTGAAGTTTTGAAAGCAGACAGATCTTCATCAACTTTCTCCCAAGCAACTCTACCAGGGACAGCACATGTGATTCCTTCTGAATCATCAAGATCATATAGCTTCCTAATTAGCTTCTCTGTTACAACAACTTCATGCCCTAGAACAAAGGAGATGATAGCATTTGGAGTAACTGTTGCATGTGTCCAAAAATCTAACACCAAGTGAGGATAAACTGGTCCAACCAGTCTCTCAAAGTAGTTTGTCCATCCTTAAACCATCATTGTATCTTTAATATTGAAACCATGTTTCATCAAACTTTCAAAGTCTACCATTGTTTCAGCCATAACTTCCAGTTCTCCATTCGGAATGGAACAAGTCTTCAGAGGACAATACCCAAACTTGCGATGAACAAGATGTGCTGGAGTCATTTCAGATTATGAACTTGAAGATGAAAGCATGAAGAGATTCTGAGATACAATTTAGAACTAGGGTTTATGCAACAAATAAAGAGATAGAGAGATGAACGAAAGAGACTATGAATTAAGAATGTAAAGATATGAATTGTTGTGAAGATGAGCTTATATAGGAACCGACTTGAAATGAAATGCAATTTGTGTTTGAGTGAATATGATTAAAAAAATCAATTGCATTTAATGAGAAATGACGTTAGGAGAGATAATGTAACATTTAAAATAATTTGCACAGTTACCTAGGGCGGCGTCTCCTCAACTGCACGCATGCTTGTCCAAATAGAGTGAACACGTGTTCAGCATCTGGAAAGCTGGTGACAACTGTTTTGCTTTAAGAGAACTTCTGAATCAACTTAGATAATGAAACGTCAGAGATAACAAAATCACAACTTCTAATTGATCATCATCAGAACTTCTCATCTTCTCATTCTAGGCATAAATCCATACTGATATTCTTCATAATGAACTTAAACCTATCTTCAGCAAGGGGTTTTGTAAAGATACCAGCCCATTAATGGTCTGTATCAATAAAGTTCAAAGATAGAACACCCTTCTAAACATAGTCCCTAATGAAGTGATGTTTGATCTCAATATGTTTAACCTTGGAATGTAAGATTGGATTCTTAGATAAACATATAGCATAAGTATTATCACAGAAGATCGGAATGTTACTCTCATATATCTGATAATCTTCTAACTAAGTCTTCATCCAGAGCATCTGTGTGCTACAACCAGCAGCAGCAACATATTCTGCTTCTGTTGTTGAGAGGGCAATGGTAGCTTGCTTCTTGCTGTACCAGGAGATCAGGTGACTTCCAAGAAATTGACAACTTCCAGAAGTGCTTTTCCTTTCAACTCTATCTCCAGCATAGTCAGCATCACAAAATCCTACTAAGTTGTACTCTTTAGATCTTCTGTAGACTAAACCAACATTAGTAGTACCTTTCAGATACCTTAGAATTCTCTTAACAGCTGTTAAGTGAGATTCTCTAGGATCTGATTGGAATCTTGCACACAAACAAACACTGAATAAAATGTCAGGCCTAGAGGCAGTCAAATATAGAAGAGATCCAATCATACCTCTGTACAACTTCTGATCTACCTTCTTACTTACCTCATCCTTACCTAGGACACATGTTGGATGCATAGGAGTTTTGGCTTCTTTGCTTTCAGAAAGATTAAACTTCTTTAGAAGTTCTTTCACATACTTCGTTTGATGAACATATGTTCCATCAGAAGTTTGATTGATTTGAATCCCAAGGAAGTACTTGAGTTCTCCCATCATACTCATCTCGAACTCGACCTGCATAGACTTAGCAAACTCCTTTCCAAGTGTAGCATTAGATGTTCCAAAGATAATATCATCAACATAAATTTGAGAAATTAGAATATCTTTCTTAAATGTTTTACAGAAGATAGTAGTATCCACTTGTCCTCTAGTAAAACCATTGTTCAGAAGGAAAGAACTTAATCTTTCATACCAAGCTTTAGGAGCTTGCTTCAATCCATACAATGATTTCTTTAATTTGAAAACATGTTCTGGAGACTTAGAGTCTTCAAAACCAGGAGGTTGGTGGACATAAACTTCTTCATCTATATAACCATTTAAGAAGGCACTCTTAACATCCATCTGATATAGAGTGATGTTATGTTGAGTGGCAAAAGAAATGAATAAGCGAATAGATTCTAACCTAGCCACTGGTGCAAAGGTTTCTGTATAGTCAATCCCTTCTTGCTGACTATAGCCCTGAGCAACCAGTCTGGCTTTGTTTCTTACAACTTCTCCATTTTCTCTTAACTTGTTTCTGAAGACCCACTTGGTTCCAATGATGTTGAATCCTTTTGGTCTAGGAACCAAATCCCATACATCATTCCTTGTAAACTGATTTAGCTCTTCTTGCATGGCAATTATCTAGTCTGGATCTTCTAGAGCTTGATCAACAGAGGGTGGCTCGATCAAGGAAACGAGACCTAATTGACCTTTTGCATTGTTCTTCAAGAATGATCTGGTTCTGATAGGATCATCCTTCTTTCCAAGAATGACATCTTCTGAGTGAGCAGAGGTGAGTCTAGAAGATCTTCTGACCGTTGGCTCTTCAGAAATTCTAAGATTCTCTAAAGATGCAACAACTTGATCTTCTGATCCTTTGCTTCTGAGATCTTCAGCTTCTGGTACTTTGCTTCTTGGTTCTTCAGCTTCTGATATATCAATATCTAAATCTGCAAAATTCTCAAACTACTTTGGCTTTTCAAGACCAAGCTTATCATCAAATCTGATATTGATTGATTCTTCAACAACCAATGTTTCAGTATTGTATACTCTGTAGCCTTTAGAGCATTCAGAATATCCAAGAAGGAAACACTTTTGTGCCTTAGAATCAAACTTACCAAGATGATCTTTAGTATTCAGAATAAAACAGACACATCCAAAAGGATGAAAATATGAAATGTTGGGCTTTCTGTTCTTCCACAATTCATAAGGAGTCTTATTTAGAATAGGTCTTATAGAGATTCTATTCTGAATATAACATGCAGTATTTATTGCTTCTGCCCAGAAATGCTTAGCCATATTGGTTTCATTGATCATGGTTCTGGCCATTTCTTGTAGAGTCCTATTCTTTCGCTCTACAACTCCATTTTGCTATGGAGTTCTAGGGCAAGAGAAATCATGGGCAATACCATTTTCTTTGAAGAACTCCTCAAAGAATCTGTTCTCAAATTCGCCACCATGATCACTTCTGACCTTAATGATTTTGCACTCCTTCTCAGATTGAATCTGAGTGCAGAATTCAAAGAACACAGAATGAGACTCATCCTTGTGTTTTAAGAACTTTACCCATGTCCAGCGGCTATAATCATCTATGATGACTAATCTATATTTCTTCCCTCTGACAGATGCTGTTTTGACTGGTCCAAACAAATCAATGTGCAGAAGTTCTAGCGACCTAGAGGAAGAGACAACATTCTTAGATTTGAATGCAGGTTTGGAGAACTTGCCCTTCTGACATGCTTCGCAAAGAGCATCTGATTTGAATTTCAGATTTGGGAGTCCTCTGACCAGATTTAGTTTGTTAATCTGAGAAATCTTTCTCAAACTAGCATGGCCTAATCTTCTGTGCCAGACCCATTGCTCTTCAGAAACAGACATAAGGCAAGTCACCTTCTGCTTCTCAAGATCAGAAAGATCAATCTGATAAATGTTGTTCTTTCTCTTGCCTGTAAATAGGATTGAGCCATCCTTCTGACTTACAGCCTTGCAAGACTTTTGATTGAAGATTATGTCATAACCATTGTCACTTAATTGATTTATGGACAATAAGTTATGCGTTAATCATTCTACAAGAAGCACATTAGAGATGGAAGGAGAGTTACCAGTACTTATGACTCCAGAGCCAATAATCTTGCCCTTCTGATCTCCTCCAAACTTGACTTCTCCACCAGACTTAAGCACCAGGTCTTGGAACATAGACCTTTTTCCCATCATGTGTCGCGAGCACCCAGAGTCCAGGTACCATGACATGTTGTGCTTTGTCTTCTTTGCTGCCAAGGAAATCTGCAACAGAAATTATCTTCTCCTTAGGTACCCACAACTTCTTGGGTCCTTTCTTGTTAGTTTTCCTTAAGTTCTGATTGAACTTGGGTTTAGCATAATCAACAACAGGAGGTACAACATGATATTCCTTAGGTTTAGCAGCATGATATTTTCTAGGTTGTGTCACATGCTTCTTAGTGTGTGTAGCATGAAAGCTTTTGGCATGTGAAGTGAGCCTAATATCATGTGAGTGGCCATATTTGAACTGATCATACAATGGCTTGTATGTGATTTTCATATCATCTACAGGTTCAAATTTGTGTGGGATATCACCCTCATAGTCAACGCCAGCTCATTTGTTTCCAGAAACACCATATATCATAGAAGCAAGATGACTTCTGCCAATACTTCTAGATAAGAACTTTCTAAAGCTCGAGTCATATTCTTTCAGAATATGATTGAGACTAGGAATAGATTTTTCTTAGTCAGAAGGAGATCCAATATCTTTGGATAATTTTAAAACTTTTTCCTTCAGTTCAGAATTTTCCACTTCCAGCTTCTTAGTTTCAGAATCAAATAGCTTTTTCAGCTTTTTGTATTTGATACTAAGATGAGCCTTGAGTTCCAGAAGTTCTGTTAAACTGGAAACTAACTCTTCTCTAGATAGTTCAGAAAATACCTCTTCAGAATCTGATTCTGATGTAGATTCTGATCCATCATCAACTGTGGTCATCATTACAATGTTTGCCTGCTCGCCTTCATAGTCTGATTCTGATTCTGAATCTTAATCATCCCACGTTGCCATAAGACCTTTCTTCTTATGAAACTTCTTCTTGGGATTCTCCTTCTGAAGTTTTGGACACTCATTCTTGTAGTGACCAGGCTCATTGGATTCATAGCATGTGACCTTCTTCTTGACAGATCTTCTGCTTCCAGAAGATTCTCCTTTTTTAAGCTTCTTAGAACTTCTGAAGTTCTTGAACTTCCTATGCTTGCTTTTCCAGAGTTGGTTTACCCTTCTGGAGATCATGGACAGTTCATCTTCTTCTTCTGATTCTGATTCTTCAGAATCTTGTTCTTCTTCCTGAAAAGCGTTAGTGCATTTTTTATAATTGGATTTTAATGCAATAGACTTACCTTTCTTCTGAGGTTCATTAGCATCCAGCTCTATTTCATGACTCCTCAGGGCACTGATCAATTCTTCAAGAGAGACTTCATTCAGATTCTTGGCAATTTAGAAAGCAGTCACCATAGGACCCCATCTTCTTGGCAAGCTTCTGATGATCTTCTTGACATGATCAGCCTTGGTGTATCCCTTGTCAAGAACTCTTAATCCAGCAGTTAGCATTTGAAATCTTGAGAACATTTTCTCAATGTTTTCATCATCCTCCATCTTGAAGGCTTCATATTTCTGGATCAAGGCAAGAGCTTTGGTCTCCTTGACTTGGGCATTTCCTTCATGAGTCATTTTCAGTGACTCATATATATCATAGGCAGTTTCCCTGTTAGATATCTTCTCATATTCAGCATGAGAGATAGCATTCAGCAAAACAGTCCTACACTTGTGATGATTTTTGAATTGCTTCTTTTGATCATCACTCATTTCTTGTCTTGAGAGCTTTACACCACTAGCTTTCACTGGATGTTTGTAACCATCCACCAGAAGATCCCATAAGTCACCATCTAAACCAAGAAAGTAACTTTCGAGTTTATCTTTCCAATATTCAAAGTTTTCACCATCGAATACTGGTGGTCTAGTGTAGCCATTGTTACCATTTCCATTGTATTGCTCAGCAGAGCCAGATGTAGATATAGGTGTTGGAGTTTCAACCATCTTGACTTAGCGTTTTTCTCTTCCTGAATCTTTTCTAAACACGGTTAAGTGCTTGCACCTTAGAACCGGCGCTCTGATGCCAATTGAAGGATAGAAAAACACTTAGAAAGGGGGGGGGGTTGAATAAGTGTGACTTTAAAAACTCTTAAGAAAAAAACAATGAACACAATATTTTTATTCTGCTTCGTTGTTAACGAAACTACTCCAGTCCACCCCCTTAGAGTGATTTACCTCACCTGAGGATTTATTCCACTAATCACACAAGATTACAATGGTTTTCCACTTAGATACCCTCTAAGTCTTCTAGAGTATTCTGATCACAACCTGATCACTCTAGGAACACAATGCTTATATACCCTCTAAGACTTTCTAGAGAATCCGATTACAACTTGATCTCCTGTAGTTCTTTACAAATGAATGTAAACAAATTCTTACAAGAGTTATACAATGCTTCTTAAAAGCTATAATCACAACTGTGATATTTCTCTTAAAGTTTAAGCTTAATCTCATTAAGATATTACAACAGTAATGAGGTGAGGTTGAAGATGAAGTTTGAGAGCTTTTGAATTTGACAGCGTTTCTGTATATTTGCGCAAAGTGTTGTATTCAACTTCTCATCAGAACTTCTATTTATAGGCGTTTAAGAAGATGACCGTTGGGAGCATTTAATGCGTTGCGTGATCTGTACAGCATTGCATTTAATGTTTCACTCTTTTGTCAACTACCTCGAGCCTTGCTTTTCCTGCTTTAACTGACTTTGCCTTTAATAGCTTCTAACGTTCCTTTTGTCAATAGGTATGTCACCCTATCAATTAGTCTATGGTAAGGCATGCCATTTGACTTTGCCTTTCAAAACGCCAATAAGTATGTCTCCCTATCAATTAGTCTATGGTAAGGCATGCCATTTGACTTTGCCTTTCAAAACTCCAATAGGTATGTCACCCTATTAATTAGTCTATGGTAAGGCATGCCATTTGCCTTTAGAGTTGGAACACAAGGCATTATGGGCATCGAAGTTTTTGAACATGGATCTCTCTAGGGCATGAAGTTCTCGCATCCTTCAACTGCACGAGTTGGAAGAATTTAGGAACAAAGCCTATGAAAATGCCAAGTTGTACAAAGACCAGACAAAGAAATGGCATGATAGTAGGATCGTGAGAAAAGAGTTTTAGGAAGGTGTAGCAACCTGCCTAAAAATTAAATTTAGAGTCGCCACCTATTCTACCAAGGCAAATAGGAAACCTCGCGTAGTTAAGAGATCAGGGTAAGATACTATATTCAGGTCGAGGGAAGGTGTTAGGCACCCCCAACCCTTTCCTATGGCTTTGAATCTAAGGTTAACAGTTTTATGGCTAAGAGTATCAAGGTAAGGTTTATGCTTTCGAGGGTTAAATAATTAAGGGAAATGAAACGGGAAAAAATGAGATTTAGAGGGAAGGGGACTCGCCTTGTTGCCAAGTGCCTACGTACCTCCTTATGAAGGATCAGAGTCTACGTAGTTCGGGAAAGGGTTGTACGCCCTTTGAGTTAGAGTTTGAATGGTTTGAAGGCTTTTTGACTGGCCTGTCGTAGTTTGAAATTGTGATTTGAAAGGCATTTTGAATTGCCTAGGATAAAATTCCGTAGTGTCGTGGTTTTGAAAGGTTTGAAAAGTGTTTTGAGGTGTGGGCGTACAACCCTGATTTAATTTTGCACTATTAACCGCAACGATCAATAGATTCGATCACCATATTTAAAAGATTTGAAGTTGCACCGTTACCAATTTTAATCAATTGATTTGATTATTACTAATATCGAATTAGGATAATTTAATAATTTTTAGTAATTAGTTTGCACCGTTGCCCCTCGTAATCGATTGATTCGATTAAAAAGAATAACGAATTTGAAGTTAGAAAAAGAAAAGGTTAATCATCACAACTAATAAAATAGTTGTAACCATTTAACCAAATATGATTTAATTGCATTTTAAATAAATAGAATTTTAATTAAAATTATTGTTGACCATAGCGATTAATTGATTTAATCGGCACGAACAACAAATTGTGATTTTAATATTAATATTACATATTGATTTTTATTTATAAAATAATTATTATTATAATAACAAATATATTTAGGAAGATCTAATTAAAACAAGTATTTAATTAAAATTATTTTTGGTTTATTGAGATTAGGATTAGGTGTGGTTATTGCTAAGGCTCATGGTATGGGGACTAGTTATGGGTACGTTGGATTTGAGGCACTAGAGGTTTAGTGGTCAGATTTTGAAGGAGCATAGCGTGCCTATAGTGCTGCGTACGCACTGGATCCAGAAAAAAAGATTTCACAAAAATATTGTTGGAGGGGAGGCTCGAACCTGCGACCTCCCTCTCACATACGCGTCTACTAACCACCCCAACCACATTGCTCATCTGAAATAAACATGCGCCCAGAATATTATATGATAAAATCAGCACTATGCAATAAAAAAGCGCGTGCGGATTCAAATCAACAAACCAGACGATGACCAATCATCATCTTCCCCAACACACCTGAAAAAAACTAGAAAATTGGCTACGAATTCGCTACGAATTCGTTCGTAGCATAAGAACTTGAAAAATAGCGAACAGCATATACTTTCCAATAAATATTTCGCACCTGTCCTATTCTCTTTGTTTCCATCATACGAACGTGTTCATGCTATTTATTTAACCTAATTTCACCTCTATTGAAAAGCCCCAATTCTAAACCTAAAAACCTAACTCGGACGTTAATGGCAGAACACGAACGAACCACACAAGCTTCAATTAACCAAACCAGAAACATTCCCCACATCCATATGAATCATAATATACAATCAAAAGTCAACATTAATGCATGAGATGTCCTAATCGACCTAAGTTTCAGAGCGGTTTACCTTGGCTTGTTGGAGGATTTTCTGGGGGTGCTGAAGCAGAGAAGCGATCCAGACACGTTCCAAATCACCTGAAGAAGCTCTTGAAACCTTTAATTCTTGTTGAAAGCCTCAAATTCTCCAAAACCGAATTCAAGTTCTTTGGTGTTTTTTTTTAGTTCTTGCAAGTGTGCTTCTCTTCAGAAATTCGTCCCCTAATCCTATGCCTTATGTTCAATACTTATAGGGGAATGAATTAGGTCAGAAAAAATCCACAAATAATCCTTTGAATCCAATCTTGCATTCTTTGAAAATTTGATTTTATTTTTGAATACAAACTTTCTATTTTGGCCAAAATTGATTTATTCTTTCCCAATCCAATTGTCACGAAAATTGTAATATATTTTGCCATTAATATTGATTGGAATCAATCAAAATATCTCCTTCACCAAAATATTTGATTTTTATTTTAATTAAATCATTAAAAATGAAATAAAAAAATCATATTAAATCAAATAAAATGTTAAATTTCATGGCATATGGTTTTGGGCATGCTAATGACTTGTGGACCAAGATTGCATCATAATACCATAGGCCCATTTGCAAAATTTTCCAATTTGAACCTTGTTTCACATTTTGCCTCCAAAAATTACCCAACTTTGATCAAGCATATCTCACTCAATTTTTAAGCTATGAGGGAGATCTAGGACTTTTTGGAAACCTCAGGGTGTCCTCTATAAGCCACTTTGGAATATATTTTCCATTTGGAGCTGTTATCTTGATCATATCCTCTTTGCCAAAAAACTACTTTTGAAGGATGCTTGAAAATGACCTGTAATCTTTTGCATCATACCTCTCAAATGAAGCATTTCTATCCCTGGCTTGTGAGAGACAAAGTTGTAGGGAATCCAATTTCCTTCAAAATAGTCTTTGAGTGGGGGATTTTTGATGTTCCATGTGAAAGTTATGCCCAGTCAAAGTGGGATTGACTTTCTCCTAAGAAACCCTAATTTGAACCTTTTTGTATTTGTTCATCTCTTAGTTTCTATTAGTGGAATCATGATCAATCTTTGATCAAATGATGGTTATACTCTATTTCACTTTATGTTGATCCAAAATTGAGAGTTTTTTATTGTGCTTTGATTATGGTTGACTTTTAGGTCAAACCAGTTGACTGTGGGTTACCTGGACCATTGAGGGAGCAAAGCTTTGGATTTGAATCTTGAACTTTGAATCATTGTGAATGGAACATGGAAGGCAAATTTTGGGGTATGACAGCTGCCCCTGTTCAATCCTCTTAAACCTGAAGAGGTAGAAGATGATTGGACACTGAAATGCCCTGAAATTTGCTTGCGTAGGGAAGGAGTTCTGTGGGAGATGGGCTTATAGATGCCACCTATTTGCCTGGCAGGGTACTTGTCTAAAGCACATGCTTTTAAGACCTGGATCATTTGATTGTATCCGAGGAGAGAGGAAGTAATGTCTTACCTAAGACTGCCTGAAGAGGTTCCTGAATAGGGTATATCAAAGGATGATGCGAAGAAGCTTAAGCTTTGAACAAAGCTCAGGAAGAATGTCTTGGAGAAGACTAAATAAGGAGTTCTTTAAAAGAACTAGGCATGTCTTAGAAAAGATTGGATAAACATTTTAAGAAGGCTACCTAGAAAGGCATGATATGTCTTAAATAAGACTCACCTAGAAAGGCTCCTAAAAAGATATGAAACATCTTAAACAAGATTCACCTAGACAGGTTTTTTTTTCTTTTTAGAAAGGATATGGAATGTCTTAAACAAGATTAACCTAAAGGAGTTCCTGGAAAGGATATGAAAGCGTCTTAAACAAGATTTAACCTATAAAGGTTCCTATAGAGGGCACGATACGTTTTAAACAAAACTACCTAAAAAGGTTTCTATAAAGGATATGAAACATTTTAAACAAAACTACCTAGAAAGGTTCCTATAAAGGATATGAAACGTTTTAAACAAAACTACCTAGAAGAGTTCCTATAAAGGATACGAAACGTTTTAAACAAAACTACCTAGAAAGGTTCCTATAAAGGATATGAAACGTTTTAAACAAAACTACCTATAATGGTTCCTATAAAGGACATGAAACTTTTTAAACAAAACTACCTAGAAAGGTTCCTATAAAGGCTACGAAACGTTTTAAACAAAACTACCTAGAAATGTTCCTATAAAGGCTACGAAACGTTTTAAACAAAACTACCTAGAAAGGTTCCTATAAAGGATATGAAACGTTTTAAACAAAACTACCTAGAAAGGTTCCTATGAAGGATATGAAACGTTTTAAACAAAACTACCTAGAACAGTTCCTATAAAGGATATGAAACGTTTTAAACAAAACTACCTAGAAAAGGTCAGGATACGTCTTACACAAGACTGCTTGGAAAGGTTAGGATAATTGTCTTGGACAAGACTACTTGGGGAGGTGAGCAATTCTTAGATTGCTTCTGGATTGCCTTTGAAGAAAGACTTGGAATGAGGTATTAGAATTGTATCTGTGCGCGTTAAGATTGAATCGTTGATACGATCGTATTTGCGCTGTAATTGGATGATAACATCCTTTTGATTATGAAGTGACCTGAAAAGGCAGCGTTAGTTTTATGCAATGTCATGATGCATGTGTCATGTAATGAGATTCTCAAAATAAATGAGAATTATGCATGTATGCCGATCCCACACTGCGGGACGTAAATAGTACAAGCGTGGGAAGATCAGTTACGCAACAATGCTCCTTGTGTGATACTAGTGTGACTTCCCGAATATCAGAAATTTTGAGAGACGTGTCCCTTAACCTGAAGGAGGGCCCTTTAGAGGGAACTCGAGTTTCACCATGTCTTGCCGGATATGCATTGCCCCAGTGTTTGAATTCTTGAAAGATATGCCCCTAGTTCATAGGATCCTTGATTGTAAGTATTGATTTGAATGTGAAGCGGATGCTTTTCAGAGTGAGTCATGCATTTTGGTTGCGCTTGACGGACAGTGATTTGCTGAGTACTCAGAATGAGATGATGTCTTCCATAAGATTCCCTGAAGAGGTCCTTGGGCAGAATGGGAAATTGTCTTAAACAAGACTGCGCTTTAAACAAAGCTCAAAGGGATATGTTTGTGCAGAGGGTGAAAAATATTCCTATAGAGGATAAAGACTGTTTTAAGGAATGTGGGGTTTTAAACAAAACTTAGGAAAAAAAAACATCTTGAAGAAGATCACCCTAGAAAGGATGGTGAACTGTCTTAGAGAAGACTCTGTACTTTAAACAAAGTTTGACAAGGTTCTTGGAAGCATGAGAGCAGTTTGAATATGTCTTAAAAGACTAACTGAAAAAGTTAAGAGATGTCTTACAGAAGACTACCTAGAAAAGGTTCTTAGAAAGGAATATGTCTTAGAGAAGACTGTCTGAAAGGGTTTGAAAATAGAAAGGATAAGAAGGTGGGTCTTTAAAAGACTGTCTGAAAAGGGCTCCTAGAACGGGTAAGAAGTATTTGAACATATCTTAAAGAAGACTACATGGACAGATTGAGAAATATCCTATAAAGGTTCCTGGAAAGGATGTGAGAGTGGCATTGACGCCATCTGATACTGAGTGACCTTTGCAACATGCCCCCAGGTAATGGACTTGCCCCAGGAACTATTCAGCGTCCTTGAGAGATTCCATGCATCTTGATTAGATTTCCCCATGTAAATGGAATAATGACGGGTTATGCCCTGTGTACACCTTAGCTATCTCAGTCATGTGTAAGAGATGTTTCTTCTTTTGATGAGCTTTTTTTTTTTTTAAAAAGCTATTTCGCCTGTTAGTAGGATTTTTAGCCATTAGCCAAGCCCCATGCAACTTCTCCTTGATGTTTAAACATTTGAATCCACATAGACAAGTGTACTTTATAATGAAATTCATAAGATGCGAATGCATATGTTTGTCTTGAAAGTTTAAAAACATTTTTGAGTAAAACGAAGTTTTTTTTTTTGTAAGAAAGTGATATCAACTCAAGAGTTATAGTAGACCTTAAGGAGTCGGGATACCTTTGGTAACGCTATGCTTTCGAACTAACCATGCTTCCGTTAGGACTTTTAAGGGTTATAACGTGGCCTGGTTCACGGTTTTAAGAAACAAAAGATAGTGGCTCAAAGTTTATTTGTACCCATCCCGATCTTCGTGATGTTCTCCAGTCCTACGCTCAGTCAACTATGCGTTTAAGTTCCAAAAGACTTTGGGAATTGTAATATGATGGTTCAAAAACCAAAAGTTTATTTGCAAAGGCAGTCATTTTCCTTGTAGCATTTTCTTTTTGTCGAGGTATATAGTGACCTCTTTTCGACTTTGTTATCCCTAACTTTTGCCTGAACTGTTCATTTTAAAACTACAGTCAGCGGGATGCCCCAATTTTGCCTAAGTCTCCTTAATAGGTTTTGACTTAGCAGGCCCTTGCATTGCTTTCTCTTTTTTCTTCGCAGATATCGACTTCCGAATTTAATGATGACGGGGAACCATCGGTGATTATGTTCAAAGGAACAACTTGGAATAATTAAGTTAACTGAGCAGCTACCCTACCCCAGGTTATGTATGAAGGGTTTTATTTTATATGAAGGAAAACTCCTACTTCTTTTAGGCTCAAAGGGGTTGACAAGGGATTAACATCCTTATATCTCCATTATTTGGGAATTGAAACAATGCCTGTACATCGTCAACACGGTCTGTTCATAAGCATAATGTATGAGATCATGGTATCGTTTTCGTCATTCTCCCTCTAAAGGTGTAAAACTTTAACGAGAGTTGAATATCACAAAGAAGAAAACCAGGTAAAAACACAGTTTTAAATATAGTGAGAACACTAGGAATAAATCAAGACAAACGTAAGCAATGCATTAACGATTATTGTAAAGTACATAGCATATGTCGTAAGACTAACGTTTAAACAAACGGAAAGAAATTGCGAATGAAAACAAAACTAATGATCTAAGAAATCCTCCTTCTAGCCACCTATGGCATTAGACTTGTGAGGATCTTCGAACTCAACGAGCCCTTCTTCAATCAAATCTTGGATCTTGTGCTTT
This sequence comes from Vicia villosa, assembly GCF_029867415.1. Lineage (NCBI taxonomy): Eukaryota > Viridiplantae > Streptophyta > Magnoliopsida > Fabales > Fabaceae > Vicia > Vicia villosa. The sequence continues at coordinate 260,130 of NW_026705578.1, forward strand.
AACGGCCCACAATCCTCTGTATCATGACCAGGACTATCTAAATGATAAGCGCACCTAGCATCATGCTTGTACCCAGGAGCGGGGTTAATTGGAGCTGAGTATGGAGGTAGCAGAGTTACCAAGTTCTGACTGAGCAAACGTTGCAAAGCTTGAGACAGTGGCATGTACAACGGAGTGAATGATCGTTTTGGCTTGGACCTCCAGGTGCGTTGGCCACCCTGTTGCCTTTGCTGACCCCTTTGTTGTACTACTGGGGTCTGATTACCCAGGATTGCCCCCACAGTGTTTGATTCCTTTTTTCCGTCATATGACTTCTTTGTGTTATAGGAACCTGAGGGTGCCCATTGTATCTTCCCATTTTTGATTCCATCTTCAATTTTCTCACCAATGACTACCAAGTCCGAGAACCCTGAAGATATGCTTCCGACCATCTTGTTGTAGTATGGTCCTTGCAAAGTGCTCATAAATATGTCCACCAGTTCTTTTTCCATTAGGGGAGGTTGGACTCGAGAAGCCATTTCCCTCCACCTTTGGGCATACTCCTTGAATGATTCATCCTTCTTCTGTGACATGTTTTGTAATTGCATCCGATTGGGTGCCATGTCCAAGTTGTACTTGTATTGCTTCAAGAATGTGTTAGCCAGATCATTCCAGCTTCTGATATAGGATTTCTCCAGTTGCATATACCAGTCAATAGATGCTCCGCTTAAACTCTCTTGGAAGAAGTGTATCATCAGCTTTTGATCGTGAGCATAAGCAGCCATTTTTCGCACATACATGCGCAAGTGATTCCTCGGACACGTGAGCCCTTTGTATATCTCGAAATCGGGAATCTTGAATTTGTGCGGGATAGTCAAGTCTGAGACTAAGCTCATTTCGAAGGTATCCACGTCGAAGACATCGTATCCTTCTACCACTTTTAGTCTCTCTTCTAGCGCCTTGATTTGTTCACTATCCTTGGAGTCTTCCCTAGAGTTGGGATTAGACTGTTGCGTCTGAGGTGCTTGGTCTGTGTTGTCCACCTCTTGCACTCCGTATTGTAGATCCAGGTAATCATCATCCCTAGGGACATTGCTAGCAGGAATGCGAACTGTGCGGGTTGTCCCTTTCGTTTGTGGAGTGGGGACAAATCCTTCTTGGGAGGTCTCTCCTTTCTCTTGGAATTGGATAGCTCTCCTAACAGATCGGACCTGAGGTTTGTCCTTAGCCGGGCAAAAGCCTGAAACAAATCCTAGCAGCGGGTTTTCGTCGTTAGGGATCTCATCCTGAACCAGGGTATCCCCAGACTGAACCTCTTTTGCCTTGTCCTGTTTATCTAGGAGGACCTTCATAAACCCTAGCATCTGAGCCATACCTCCTTTAACCTCTTCCATACTAACCTTCAGTTGATCCACTTCCCCACGAAGGGCGGCTTGATTCTGTTCCAGTTGATCCATTGGTTTCTTTTGCTGAAATCTTGTTTGATAAGACGGTCGGGATGTTAGGTTACTCTTCCCAATGGTCCCTTGTTCTGGAGATAGAAGAGAAATCTCCTCTTAATGCCATGAAAATGATGTGTATGCCATGAATGATATGCTTGATATCCTTTTTTCTTTCTTTTTTTTTTGAATAAGATATGATGCATGAATGCACATGATGTATGATGAAAGGAAAAAAGAAATAATAAAAAAAATAATGATCAACACATATATATACATATAGCGCATAATCACATAGGCCCTAGGTTCATAAGTTCATAGGTTCGACGTAGCGGCTATAGGGAGCCTACCTTTTTATGGGGGGTTCTAGAAGGTCTCATGGGGTCGTTCGTAGCCTCCGAGACTTTTTGTCTCTTCGGATTTTAGAACAACTCATTTTATCTTATGAGGTTCGAATTTTTGGGGTAGGTTCTCGGAGAGATCAGCTGACTACCAAGTCCTGCCCTCAACAAGGTCAAGCCTCGTATTGGACATTTCCGGATATTCAACCCACTCCGAGTGGAGTTATCAGTGAGACTCGTAGGCGATTCAAGTCCCCCCTGATCTCAAGGATAACTCCCACACTTAGGTTTTAACACAACATAATAGACCCAGCAGTGCATATAAAAATATAACAACCAGGCAATTAAATATAAATATATTAACACAAATAATTAAATATAAATATATTAACATAAATGATTAAATATTTTTAGACAAAAAATAAACAAATAAACAAATTTTTAAAAAATAAAAAAAATTACAAACCCTAAAAAAGGCAAATTAGCCAAACCCTAAAAAGTTGCCAAACCTAAACCCTGCCAAAACCTAAAACCTATAGGAGCATAGTATTCACCATTTAAGTTATCCCCAACAGAGTCGCCAGCTGTAGCAACCTGCCTAAAAATTAAATTTAGAGTCGCCACCTATTCTACCAAGGCGAATAGGAAACCTCGCGCAGTTAAGAGATCAGGGTAAGATACTATATTCAGGTCGAGGGAAGGTGTTAGGCACCCTCAACCCTTTCCTATGGCTTTGAATCTAAGGTTAACAGTTTTATGGCTAAGAGTATCAAGGTAAGGTTTATGCTTTCGAGGGTTAAATAATTAAGGGAAATGAAACGGGAAAAATGAGATTTAGAGGGAAGGGGACTCACCTTGTTGCCAAGTGCCTATGTACCTCCTTATGGAGGATCAGAGTCTACGTAGTTCGGGAAAGGGTTGTACGCCCTTAGAGTTAGAGTTTGAATGGTTTGAAGGCTTTTTGACTGGCCTGTCGTAGTTTGAAGTTGTGATTTGAAAGGCATTTTGAATTTCCTAGGATAAAAATCCGTAGTGTCGTGGTTTTGAAAGGTTTGAAAAGTGTTTTGAGGTGTGGGCGTACAACCCTGATTTAATTTTGCACTATTAACCGCAACGATCAATAGATTCGATCGCCATAGTTAAAAGATTTGAAGTTGCACCGTTACCAATTTTAATCAATTGATTTGATTATTACTAATAACGAATTAGGATATTTTTAATAATTTTTAGTAATTAGTTTGCACCGTTGCCCCTCGTAATCGATTGATTCGATTAAAAAGAATAACGAATTTGAAGTTAGAAAAAGAAAAGGTTAATCATCACAACTAATAAAATAGTTGCAACCATTTAACCAAATATGATTTAATTGCATTTTAATTAAATAGCATTTTAATTAAAATTATTGTTGACCATAGCGATTAATTGATTTAATCGGCACGAACAACAAATTGTGATTTTAATAATAATATTACATATTGATTTTTATTTATAAAATAATTATTATTATATTAACAAATATATTTAGGAAGATCTAATTAAAACAAGTATTTAATTAAAATTATTTTTGGTTTATTGAGATTAGGATTAGGTGTGGTTATTGCTAAGGCTCATGGTATGGGGACTAGTTATGGGTACGTTGGATTTGAGGCACTAGAGGTTTAGTGGTCAGAAACAAATATTTCACAAAAATATTGTTGGAGGGGAGGCTCGAACCTGCGACCTCCCTCTCACATACGCGTCTACTAACCACCCCAACCACATTGCTCATCTGAAATAAACATGCGCCCAGAATATTATATGATAAAATCAGCACTATGCAATAAAAAAGCGCGCGCGGATTCAAATCAACAAACCAGACGATGACAAATCATCATCTTCCCCAACACACCTGCAAAAAAACTGGAAAATTGGCTACGAATTCGCTACGAATTCGTTCGTAGCAGAAGAACTTGAAAAATAGCGAACAACATATACTTTCCAATAAATATTTCGCACCTGTCCTATTCTCTTTGTTTCCATCATACGAATGTGTTCATGCTATTTATTTAACCTAATTTCACCTCTATTGAAAAGCCCCAATTCTAAACCTAAAAACCTAACTCGGACGTTAATGGCAGAACACGAACGAACCACGCAAGCTTCAATTAACCAAACCAGAAACGTTCCCCACATTCGTATGAATCATAATATACAATCAAAAGTCAACAATAATGCATGAGATGTCCTAATCGACCTAAGTTTCAGAGCGGTTTACCTTGGCTTGTTGGAGGATTTTCTGGGGGTGCTGAAGCATAGAAGCGATCCAGACACGTTCCAAATCACCTGAAGAAGCTCTTGAAACCTTTAATTCTTGTTGAAAGCCTCAAATTCTCCAAAACCGAATTCAAGTTCTTTGGTGTTTTTTTAGTTCTTGCAAGTGTGCTTCTCTTCAGAAATTCGTCCCCTAATCCTATGCCTTATGTTCAATACTTATAGGGGAATGAATTAGGTCAGAAAAACTCCACAAATACTCCTTTGAATCCAATCTTGCATTCTTTGAAAATTTGATTTTATTTTTGAATATAAACTTTCTATTTTGGCCAAAATTGATTTATTCTTTCCCAATCCAATTGTCACGAAAATTGTAATATATTTTGCCATTAATATTGATTGGAATCAATCAAAATATCTCCTTAACCAAAATATTTGATTTTTATTTTAATTAAATCATTAAAAATGAAATAAAAAAATCATATTAAATCAAATAAAATGTTAAATTTCGTGGCACATGGTTTTGGGCATGCTAATGACTTGTGGACCAAGATTGCATCATAATACCATAGGCCCATTTGCAAAATTTTCCAATTTGAACCTTCTTGTTTCACATTTTGCCTCCAAAAATTACCCAACTTTGATCCAGCATATCTCACTCAATTTTTAAGCTATGAGGGAGCTCTAGGACTTTTTGGAAACCTCAGGGTGTCCTCTATAAGCCACTTTGGAATATATTTTCCATTTGGAGCTTTTATCTTGATCATATCCTCTTTGCCAAAAAACTGCTTTTGAAGGATGCTTGAAAATGACCTGTAATCTTTTGCATCATACCTCTCAAATGAAGCATTTCTAGCCCTGGCTTGTGAGAGACAAAGTTGTAGGGAATCCAATTTCCTTCAAAATAGGCTTTGAGTGGGGGATTTTTGATGTTCCATGTGAAAGTTATGCCCAGTCAAAGTTGGGTTGACTTTCTCCTAAGAAACCCTAATTTGAACCTTTTTGTATTTGTTCATCTCTGAGTTTCTATTAGTGGAATCATGATCAATCTTTGATCAAATGATGGTTATACTCTTATTCACTTTATGTTGACCCAAAATTGAGAGTTTTTGACTGTGCTTTGATTATGGTTGACTTTTAGGTCAAACCAGTTGACTGTGGGTTACCTGGACCATTGAGGGAGCAAAGCTTTGGATTTGAATCTTGAACTTTGAATCATTGTGAATGGAATATGGAAGGCAAATTTTGGGGTAAGACAGAAGGTCAACTGGTCCTCTTATATAACTCCAGGTTGAAACTATTCCCTGGAAAGCTGAGATCCAAATGGCCGGGACCGTTTGTCATTAACAAGGTGTTTCCTCATGGAGCGATTGAATTAAAGAATTCAGCCAGTGGAGACACATTCAAAGTGAACGGACAACGATTGAAGCCTGATTTTTAAGGACAAATGAAGGTACAAGTTGAGGTCATTCGTCTTCAAGGATAAGACGGATCACCGTCGAGCCATGCGACGTTAAACGAAGCGCTGAGTGGGAGGAAACCCACTATTTCGTTTTAACATTTTCATTTTGTGTTTTGTTTTTGTCTTTGCAGAGCCATCAAGGAATCAATAGCGAAGAAGGAAGAAACACACAATTTTTTTTTTAAAACAGCGCCTGACACGGTCAATCCGTGTCATCTGACACGGCCATGTCAGGCTGGAGGAAGTGAGCGCCCAAGAAAAGAAAAAACAGAGGGTGACACTGTCTGCCCGTGTCAGATGACACGGTCGTGTCACGGCCTCCGGAAATTTTTTTCAAAATTTTCCTTCTTTTATGTGTTGGAGGGGCCCACCACTTACACCCTTTATTCCACTATTCCCCTTCTCTCTCATCATTATCCACCATATCTTTCTTCTTCCTTCTTTCATCTCTCTCTCAAAAACCCTTAAACTCCATTATAACTCTTCACAAACCTTCATCTGTCTCTCTCACAAATCATTATCTCCACACATCACCTTCACAAAAAGTGTCCCAAATCTTGTGCTCTTCCCATCTACGGTCACCGTTTTCCCTAACCCCAATTTTCAAGTTTTGATTTTTTGTAGGTTGCCCAAAATTCCCCTGAAGCGTAGTGCAAAAGGAAAGCAACCGATCGGCGAACTATCAAGGTCACGCACCAGGCGCGGTAATGCTGCAACTGAGGGATCGAATGCTCACAACATCTCCTTCAAACAACCGGAACATGAAGTTCGGTACTCTCGCCACATCCGTCGGAAGATAATTCTAAACAGGTATCTCTGTGCTAGAACTTTAGCTTATTTAGGTCTCGCTGAGGAAGTCTATAGACTGCTTAATAAGTTAGGGTTGCTAGATTTTATGTGGAACGACACACCCACTTATGAGCGGATTACCATTGAGTTTCTAAGTACTGTTGAGTATGTAGTACATACATAATGGGAAGGTGTTTTTCGTATGTGCACAGGTGCTCTAACGTTCAACCTCTTCAACGAGGAGTATTGTTTGACCTTAGAGGAATTGGCTGCTGTCCTCAATATACCTGTAGAGGGGCCAGGAGGTTTTCCCCGGACATTCAGTCCAATCAGGTTTTGAAAAGATATCACTGGATTGCAAGAATACGAAGCTAAGGGAGCTAAAGCAACTCGTATTCACAATCCATGCTTCAGGTATATCCAAAAATGTCTTGCTTATTCTATGTTTGGTAGGGGTGATAGTACGAGCATTACATCCCAAGCGGAACTTTTTCTAATGTATGCGATGACCGAGGGGAGCCCAGTCAATGTCGCTGCATTTGTGGCAACCCATTTGAGAAAAGTAGGTAAAGCCGTGTCAGGTGATATTTCTGTTGGAGGAATAATCACTCAAATTACCAAGTTTGTAGGCTGTGATCCAGTGGTTCATTAGGATAACCAAGTTGCAGGTATCACTAAACTTGATATGCATGCTCTTATTAATCAAGGAAAATCAAGATGAGTACAAGGTGGAAAAAGAAGTGATCATGCACCTTCCAAATCCGGAAAAAATCTCCAACCTTGATCGTGAGAACTGGCTCTATGATATTTTCGGATCAGACTTTCATTTTGTACTAGGAGAGGAAAATCAAAGGGAAGGCGAGAACATACATTTTAATATGGGTGAGTCATCGCAAGGTGATACACAGGGTCCTTCACACACTTCGGAAGATTGGAGCTGGTTACAAGGAGAAGTCGCGGAGCTCAGGGCTGAACAAACCCGCCAAGGAAATGAGCTATTCCGCCAAGGCACTGAGCAAACCCGGCAAGGTGAAATGCTAACAAGCATGCACCACATGATGCAACAATTGATGTTGCAATTCCCCCATCCTCCTCCACAATGACGTGTGTCGCTACCGCGAAAAATGGAATCAGAGTCGCCACTAATATATTTATCCCATAAGGGAAAGGGATATCAGAAAACCTAACTCAGAATAAGAACAAGGTCTTTCAACCAGAGAATAGGGCACGGGAGTCGGTTACGCAAGGGGAAGGTGCTAGCACCCCTCACGCCCACCGTACTCGATGGTATCCACCTATGTTTGTTTCTATCTAAAGGGTGTCTAATGTCTAAATCTAAGTGCGAATGCATGCAAAAGAAATACGGGGAAAAGAAGGAATTATTTACAAGTGTGCTCGCTTAGGCCCCGCGACCCAATGCCTACGTATCCTTTCCAGGAATCAAAGCGACCGTAGTTCGGCTCCATAGTTTCCATTTGTTTTGTGTTTTTTAGTTGAACAACGGTCAAGGTCACAATCCACGATGCTCGACCTTTGGAGACTTATACGCCTATTTCTGGAATGGACTCAACATGTTCTTAAGAAGAAAAATGAACTTGGGCTTGTGTTTTTTATGTAACTACATGATGAACAAAACCCAATACAAGGTTTCGCACCACTTCGTCACTTTGTTTTAATTTGAGCCTTTATTAGGTGTTTTAAGTGTTTTTTGGTTAGGTATTTTTTAAAGGGATTTTACTTTGCGATTCGAATCACATAAAAATGTATAATGATCGAGAAGCAGATTAGGGAATGAATCCCACTCACTTCTATCCCATTATATAATGTTCGAGAAACAGATTAGGGAATGAATCCCACTCATTTCTATCCCATTAATTAATGTTCGAGAAACAGATTAGGGAATGAATCCCACTCATTTCTCTCCCATTAAGTAGTGACCGAGAAACAGATTAGGGAATGAATCCCACTCATTTCTATGCCACTAAGTGATTGAGAAACAGATTAGGGAATGAATCCCATTCATTTCTCTATCACTTTCTTAATGTGATTCGCATCTTTATTTATTAGTGTTTTAATGTTGAAAAGAAAAAAGAATGAACAAGGGGGACTAACCTATTTAAGTCTAATTGTTATTCTAATTCCTATTTAACAACTAAGGGAAGTATACTAAGATTGCAATAAAACCTATCACTATATCAATCAAGTGAAATTATATACAAGGAAATATTAGACTAAACAATTATGTACACATGAAAGGAAAAATTAAAGTAAAATAGAAGAAAAATGATTTAAAATTCTACTACAGGTCTTAATACCTTTAAACACATCTAACAACATATACAAAAAGAAACCAAGGCTATTGCATAAATGCAAGCCAAATTATGGACTAAAATCACATGGTTAACCACTTAGAAACATACACTAATCGGGCATAGAAAACCTAATGAAAATATAATCAAAACATGGAATTGGATTTTTATTTTTTATACACATTAAGATACAGGACTCTACTGATACCACAAAAAAAATGGCAATTAAATTCTATTCCTAAGGCCTTTAACCAAATTAATTTGCAAAACCTATCAAACCTAAAAAGAAAGTGAACATGTTGAAGGAAAAGATTTATTAAAAATAGATAGACAATTTCTAAAAATATACAAAAAATACCAAAAATATCTACACTCATAAAACTACCTAAAATGTATTTTTGTTCGTTTTTTACTTGAATTAAAACTGGTTTATTGATCAAAATTAGAAGTAAAACAAAAATGAAATATGATCTAAGTCTACTTAACAGGGGGTGAGTTAGTAAGATAAAATGAACTAAGATTCTATTCAAGGTGTCCGGGCCTTAAAAGAGGAGGTGTAGAAATAAAACGCTGAGGCCCAGTCACGCGCGTGGCCCAATCACTAATCTTCTTCACATTTTCCTATTTTTGCTTAGCATTTTTATTTCATTTTCATTATTATCACATTATGACACTATGGTTTTTTTTGAGAAAGTAACGTGAAAATAAATGGCAACAGTATATCAATTGGCCAGCTTATTTCTAAGTCACAAAGTGACAAAATTACTACACCAGCCAATCATCAACTACCACACAATACTCATCATTCAAAACAGAAAAAACAATTGAAATGAAAAAAGGGAAAAATATAATGCATGAGCCAATGGTTAGCTGCCACACACACACCTGCATGATGAAAGAACTAAGTGAACAGACGCCGAGAAACTACGCCGGTCGTCTTCTCCGGCGACCTCACCGTGCCGGAGTTCTAAACAATGCCCAGAAAATTCCGAAGCTAACATCATCAAACTCGTTTTTTCACGTAGAATCCGAATCCGGCGTTAGTTCTCCTTAATACCTTCTCTATCATCCAAACCGAATCTATTTCTAAAACCCTAACATGAATAAAATTCACTAAAAACCACACTAAGCATAGCAGCAGGTTCACACTCATTCATAGCATTCATATACGTGAATTATACGATCAAACACGAACCAAACATTCAAAACGAAGCATGCACAGAGATGAATACCAATGCATCAATGTATTCAAGAAAACTTACCTGCTAAATAAGCGAAATCGAATCGGCTCTTTGGAAAAACTCTCTGTGCTTCCGCTATTGATGATGGCGATGACGGCTTCACAAGACTTCGACGTCGATTGAGAAATAAACTCAAGATCTTACTGAATTCTTGGTAAAAGATTCGAAATGGTGAAGGTTCCGAAATGAGAGGAAGATGTCGAGTCAACCCTCAAACCGTAGCTATACCAATCGTGGTGATAATGAGATGATAAACAAGAAAGAGGACGATGCTGAGTCTCTTATTGTTGTTAAAGGAGAGTGAAGTTTTCTGGATTTGTTGGTGATGTTGTTATGGTGGCTTTGAGTTTGTTATTGTTGAGGAGAAAGTTGTTATGATGATGGAGATGATGGTGGTGCAGTGGTGGTTGAAGATAGAGTCTTGTTGAGTATGATGGCGGTTTGATCGGAGAAAGTTGTTGTGGTGGTTAGTTAGAGGTTGATGAAGGTGGTTATTAGTTGTTAGGAGTTTGTTACATTCTGTTATAGATGTTGGAGAGTGAGAAGAAGAAGAGAGAGAGAGTGGAGAAGGTGAGTGAGAGGAGAGAATGAAGGGAGAGTGTGGTGAGTTGAAAACTGAGAAAGAAAAATGTGAAGCGTGTGTTTTAGTTTGTGAGGAATTAGAGAATTTATAGTGAGGTTGTGTGGTTCATGGAAGTGTTATGGTGAGGTGTATGTATTGTAGCTTTTCCTTTCCAAGACTTAGTGCACAAGTCGTGTTATTTCCAGCTTTCTCTTGGATTTTATGCATCAAAGCTTTGCATGGCAAAATGAAGGAAGGTGATGATGCATACCAGTATTATGCAGCTGATAGTTGCTTTTCAATTTGGTGCCTAAGTCGTTGTTGCCGTAAGTGAAGAGAGTTAACTATCATGGGGCTTCCTTTTTATTCTTTTTGTGTGCAGAATTATGTATGGGTTATATTGAGGAAACATGTTGTTGAACAACATATACACGCTGCAGCAGAATCGAAATGATCCCTTGCAACACCAATCATCCAAAAGCTTCACTTCGCTTGTCCATAACTTCATCCCTAGGTCCTCATTTGGTTCAAAACTAGTACCATCAGGAAGAAGGGATGGAGATAAGGAAGATTCATGTTGGAATTATTACGAGATGAGAGTCACAACCCACTCAAAAATGATTTGGAACATGAAGTAAATTCTCTACACTATGCACTTGCGCGTGGCTCAGCTTGGCCTATAATCTTGGCAAGAAACATGACTTGATCAGGGCATGACTTTGAGTCACTTTATCTTGAACAATACATGTCTAATGATCACCATCTATGGCTCATTAGAAAGAGGACATGGCAAGAAATAGGTTCATATCAAATTTGAATCAAGGGGATGTTTATAATTCCTTAAAACTGGACATGAAAATAGCCCACCACGCGTGTGATCAAATGCTTCGCGTGACCTGAATTTTATGCTCAGCCATATGCTACCAGATGACTTTGCATGGGCATGACTTTGAAGCTTTGTAGTTTGTTCAATACTCATCCAATTTCCGTTATTCTTGTCTTGTTAGATAGAGGACATGGAGGAGAAGAGATAAACTCCAAGTTTGAACCAAATGGACCTATATATTCCTCTAAAATCAACCTCAAAGTCAGCGCACCACATCCTTGATGAAATGTATCACGCTGCCCAGAATTTTTGCCTAACACCATGACTTGAAATAATTTGAAACTTCAAACCTCCATATCTCTTGATCCAAGCTCCAAATGGAAAAGCTTCCCAACTACAAATTTGTAGTATGCCATGAGATGAACATTTGGGTTGTTGAACTTGTTTTGAGATTTTGCCATTATCCATATACAAATCAGCCATGAAGTGCACTGGTCAGCCATTTACAAACTCCTGAAAAAAATTTCTAAGTATCATAGCTTTCCTTTTTTGGTATTTCTCATTTCAACTACCTTCCAAATTTGGAAAGTTTTGATTATTTCTTAATTTTAATTATTTCTTTGATTTTCTTTGACCGATTTTCCACCACGAGACAATATTTGACAGTTGACTTTAACTTTGATCAAAAGTCAGTTTTTCCTGATTTTTCCGATTCCAGATGAATTTCCCGATTAATCAGTTTCTGATCCAATTCTCAATCAATTTCCAAACAATGAACTCCCGTAAATGTTTCTTCAAGGCAACCACATTTTACACTAAAAATCATCTCCTGATTAAATCTTGACCAAAAGTCAACATGGTTGACTTTGGTCAAAACCCTAATTTGAAAACCCTGATGAACCTGAGATTTGCATCTTTTAACCAGAGCTTTGACTCGGAGAGAATGAAACCCTGATTTTAGGAGTATGCCAATGGAAATGATCCTCTTCAATAAGACCTCAGATCTGATTCTTCTTAACCAAGAATTTCCTCAACCTCAGCCTCTTTTTGTCAATTTTCTTGAACAGTAACTGTGATATGGATGAATGTACTAGATGAATGACCTACATGAGGTATGCGCATGAATGTGATATGAAAGCCAATTGGATATAAATAAATGGGCAAATTTTGGGGTGCAACAACGTGCTCTGTAAGTTCTCTCTCACATGTACGAAAACATTGGGGACAATGTTTAGTGCAAGTGGGGGAGGGATTTTACTTTACTGTTTTTTTTTAGTTTGTTTTTGTTTTGCGTATGTTTTATTTTAAGTGTGTTTTCTTATTTGGTATGTGGTAGTTTTCAAATTCTGTCCAAAAGTGTTACAGGTTGAATGTTGTTGCTGAGGGAATGATTAAATTGGTAGTGAGTGGGTGAACGATACAACTCAAACTTAACTCCTCGAGGCACTTTGGAAGCAGACATAGCCGAAAATATCGGACGCAACTTGAAGAACTGGTTTGAGAAGGTAAGTGGTGATATCGACCCAGAAAGGAAAGTCACATGACATAAAGGGTGTGTTGAAGCTGCACACTTAGCCTACATGGTGAGGAACATAAAAAGCCAAACACGTGTAAAGATCATCATGAGAGTGAAATCAGGTATGACTTTATCTCTCTAATTTTCTGCGTTTGTCCCACCGACATAGTACGAATATGAAATCACACACTGAGGCACTTGTTTGTTCTCCCCTAAGCCTTTCCGTCCTTCATTTATTTGTGTTTTATCCCTCGTTAAACCCGTTGAGCCATTCCCCCTTGTTTTTTTCAACCCACGCATGTCACCCTTAACCATAATTCTATCATCTTTGTTTGGCACTTGTGTAAATATTGTTTCTTCTGAATTTGTGTGAAATTGTAAGTTTGGGGTGGTGCTTAAGAAAATAAAGGGCAAGTGTGAATTGAAAAAAAAAAAGAAAAGTGTGTAAAGCACAAGAAAAAAATAAAGAAAACAAAAAGAAAAAAATAATATATAGTTTGAAACACTTGCCTAAAAAAGATTTGGAAGACTCGAACAATGTTGATTACCCGGTAATTAGGTAAAAAGGAGAGTCTAAGAAGAAACCCCCTCACACAAACTCGAACACAAAGACAATAAGAATAACATAAGTGCTAGTTCACAAACCATTTGCATATCAATTCCTCGTTTATCCTTCTTTCCACCTCAGCCCCGTTACAACCTAAAAAAGTCCTCAAAAGTGTGTAATTCTTTTTGTGTAGTGAAAGTAGGATGTATGCAAAGTCAAGGGTTGATATTGCATATCGTGATGTTGAGCGAAAAGCACTTTAACCCCGAGAGACAATGTGAGAAGTGTGAAAAGTTTGCAGGTGAAATACACTTTGATGTGAAGTGTGATGGACAACAAGGTTCGATAAGCCCAAAAGCTTAATCAAGAAAGGGAAGCAAGTTTCGAAAGACATTGACTATGTTGTGGAAAAGAAAAGTTCAAGGTGACCTCTATTTGATCTCTTGCATCACTTGAGGACAAGCAATGAGATAAGTTTGGGGTTGTGATCGGTCACCATTTCTACTTATTTTAGTCATAGATCCGGCATAAGATCGTCCTACTTGGTAATACTTTGTGGTTGTTTTTTAAGAGTTTTTCATTGATTCCTTTAGTTTTAGTTAATTTGCTTGCATTATGTTTTTGTGCCCTTTATCATGTCTATTAGGTGCTTTTGATCTCTTTTGGTAATTGTTGTAGGTTGGCTTTGGATTGGAGAAAGAGCTCACGTACATTGGTGCGAAGAGGAGCAAGAAGAAGAAAGTTGGAGCGCATGGGCAGAGGCTGACACGGGCAGCCCGTGTCAGCTGATACGGTCGTGTCATACTGTTATACCCCAAAATTTGCCCGCATCTTTTTTCAAGAAAACTCCAATCTGAAAATTAAGAGTCTCATATAATCATGGATTTTTATTTCAACAAATATCCTGACATATGAAATACTTAGTTTTTAGAATTTTTCTTATACAGTAATTTGGCTTGCAGTTGAATTTATTCTTACGCAAACGCCAAATACTGTTTATTACTTCACACATGCTATTTATTTATTTACAGATAAATAGTACTGACACAATTGGTACAGAGTTAAATCTTTTTGCAGGCGCAGAATCAGGAAACTCAGACTGTACTGGTAACAAGTAGATTATTATTATCTTTTGTTTCCCACTAATTTTTGTACTATATTCCATTATTTTCAAAAATCTTTTCAAATCTCTTTTTCAAAAATCAAATCCTAACTTTATTCTCCACATCTCTCTTTTTCCCAACACTATCATACACTTTCTTTCAAATCTTACTTCCACTCAAATTTTCCTTTTGTACGGAATCACATCATTCCCCAACGTCTCTATCCTCCTTTCCATTCTATAAATACCTCTCATTTTCTTTCATAAAATCTCACATCAAATTCTAACTCATCTTTCAAATTCCTACCTCATATCTATTTTCTCTTCTTCCCTGACAAGAATGGCAAAGTGGATAGAGACACTGTCTCTTACAGTCATCACCATTGCTACGGTGATCATGACTTTCTTCTGCCTGCATAGTCCTGAAGAGTGTGGACCTGCAATGGTTGCACTCCCAATCATCTACATGTTATTGTTCATAGCATGGGTCATTAACCGTCATTCCTGAAGTCTGCCGTGATTCTTATTTCTTAAATGTACCGTTTATTCGTCGTATTGCTCAATATAGTATGTAATATTTGTACTGTCAGTATTAAATGTTGTATTACTTGTCATAATATTGCTTAATTACTAAGATAATATTTTGTGTGTTTTCTGCCAGTCAAATATTCCTATTTCTGTGCATTAAATGATTTTCAGGGTTATTATCGGTAATTTTGCCCGCATACCGTAAATATTAGTTATTTATTATGTCTATGTTTCTAACAAGTCATGTAAATAACTTTCATTTTTCACATAAAACAAAAACAACAAAAAAGAAAATTAACTTTGACTGTTGATTTTTCACTCTAACTGCTACGTCAATATCTGAACAGTCAGTTGACAGCCAAACTGCTGGCAGTACAATTCTCAGTGTTTTGTACCATCAATCAAATCAATCTTTCACAATTCAAAATTCCAAGATTTTTGTTCTAGAAGTCTTCTGAATATCACGCGATTAGCAGAGACTCAACACTGCACAAAAATCAGGTACGCTTAACTGTCTCCTACATAAACAGTCCCTGACTAGGGTTTTTCTTGTTTTTACAGGAGAAACAAGTTTTTGAGAGCTCAAATGGATTTCATACACATCCATATATCTCAAAGTACCATCATACAAATTTTCAAACTTCAATTCACTCAGACGCACCGTCAGCAGCTCAAACAGTCAACAGACGACCCGTTTGACCAAAAAGTCAACAGACAGTTAAAAATGAAATTTTTTGTCAAAGTCCATATTTTGTCAAAGGATTCATCATTTGATCATTGGATGATCATAATTCATCAAGGAAAGATCAAAAATCAACAAAACCCTAAGATTCAAAATTAGGGTTTTTGCCTGAAAAGTCAACTCAACTTTGACTGATCATAACTCTCTCATCCTTCATCCAAAAAATTCAAACCAAAGCTCATTTTGAAGGAAATTCAATTATCTTTCAAATGCAATTGATCCCATGGTCATTGCATTCACCATTTGAAAAATATGACCAAAGACATTACAGGTCATTTTCAAAGTCAACAAAAAGACACTTTTTTCAAAAGGACACACAAGGAGCATCAAAAATCATTTTGACATGAGACCAAAGGCATTGGTTAGAGGACTCTTTGAGGTTTCCAAAAAGTGCAAGATCTCCTTCATATGACAAAAATTGAAGGATTTACACCTTGTTGAAGTTGGCTAAATTTTGGAAAATGCATAAAACCAACATTGCTCAAAAATGCATTTTTTCCAAATGGGGACAAGTTTTCATGGTTCAAACATCTTTGCCATGTTATTATGGGCCTCCCACGACCAAGACAAGGCCCACACCTTTTTTATCCATTTTTGGCATAATTTTATCTTATTTTAAGATTAAATTAAAAGGAAAATGAATGGATAAAGAGTAGCTTACAAATCAAGCATGACTCACCCAAGGAATCTTCATCTTTCTGCAGAGAATTGAAGAGCAAGGCAAGTGCATTGAAGGCAAGAAGACTTGGTCAATAATTCAAAGCTTTTTAATATAAAAAATTCAAGAATTCCACAAAGGCAACTAGATGCTTCTTAGCTTCAATTCTAAGCACTTCAATGCTTATAAATAGGCTAGCATGCTTCAGTAAAAAGGGACACGAATCAGAAACAAAGCCTTGCTCATAATACACTTGTAACCACTTGAAAAATTTCAAAGAAAATTCAAATTCGAGTTTTTAATTTCAGTCAATTTCAATACAAACTAAGCATTCAAACATCATCTCTGAGCTTCACTAAAGCTATTCCAATCAATTGCAAGTCTTAAACCTCACTGAATCGAGCTATACAGGTCATAGTTTGTTCAAAATAAAACTAACTTATATCTCATAATCCATGCATATTTAGCAAGATGTAGACATATATTTGTGTTTGGTTTGAGGTCCTAATCGTTTCTGGAAACTTAATTGAAGTTTGGAGGCTTGTACGAAGGATCACCATTTTAGGGTTCGAACCTTTAAATTTGGGGTTTTACGACCCATGCAAAATTATGAACTCTAAATAGTATCATTGAACTCGCATGAACAAGACGAATTAAATGGTGGCATCGCGCCAAATTTATGTTGTTGTTTGCTTGTATTCGCTATTTCCAACAGGTGTAAAAGGTCAGAGTTTCTACACCACCTGCAAATGAAAGGTGTAAAAGCCTATCCTGAAGAAGAAGATGATGCGTGGCGTCATCTGATTGGATGGAGGGCGCGCGCGTGTTTTTTTAAATTAATTTTGGATTCAGTGTTTTGCAGGTACGTCACGTGCCATGGTCCCTCACCATCTGGGCCTTCTGATCCACTTGCCAGCTCATCCAACGCGCCAGACAAAGCAGTCCTTACCATGGACTCTCAATCCAACCACACCTGATCAGTATCCTTTTATTTTCTATTTTTTTATTTTAATTTCTTTGTTAAATTAATTTAAAATATTTTTAAAAATCCAAAAAATACACAAAAAATATTTTTAGACTTCTAAAATAATATATTATTTTCTGAAATAAAAATATTTTATTTTCCTTCAAAATTTCAATATTTTGTATAATTAATTAGTATATATTTATATATTTGCTTTTTAATTATTCTAACCAATCAAAAAATCATAAAAAAAAATGTTCTTCATGTTAAATATTGTTTATATATTATAAAATAATTTTCTACATATTTTGAATAATTTTCTCTCTAAGTTTTAATTATTGGTATAATTATTTGCATAATTATGTTTTAATTAACTTAAATCAATTTTAAATCAATTTCAAAAATTCCAAAAAAATTAGTTTTGTTTTAAAATTAATTGACAAATATTTTGTACATATTTTAAACTTAATTTCTAGGTTTAAATTTATTTTCATCTTTTTTCTTCATTTTAATTTAATTAATTATGCATTAATTATAATTAAAATAAATCATAAAAAAATCCAAAAACATGCCTTTTATTTTTCTTGCAATTTAAATTCCTAGATAAATGTATAGGATGTCAAATTCATGTAAATAGGCTAGTTTACATTTCCTGCACAATCGATGTAATAGCGTAGATTTACTTTCCGCACTTTACATTTCCGCATTTTAATTTCCAGCAAATATAAACTGCGTGTATGTCAAAGATAAAATTGAACCGTTAGATCACTAACTTCAAAGATAAAATATCTGAATACAAACACAATCACACTTGCACCTCTTAAGGTAATCCCTTCTCATTCTTTTCAAAATCAAAGTCAAAATTCTACTATTTTGAGTACAAAATCGAACCTTGCGTTTATATCCGGTGAAAGGATAGATTTTTAAAGGAAATAGGATAAAGACCTTACAATTCAGGGTAGACCTCCTAGTTTGCTTGCTCAAAATCAAAACAAACAAAATTCTCATACACTGTTTTTCAAAACAGAACTTTCAAAAGAAGACAATACTTTGTATACATCCAAACACGGATTATTACAAAGTTAACGTTCTTTTCAAAACATCTTTCGAAAGATAAACAAGCATTTTGTATACATCCACACACGGATCATTACAAAATTCAAATTACAAAGGTATTTGAAACCACATATGAGCAATTTCAGAGCAATTGAAAAGTGATCGAAAAACAAGTGAGCTAAGCAAACTTAAGAGCCCATGGATAACCATGGATACAAAGGGTGCTAACACCTTCCCTTTGTATAACCTACCCCTTACCCAGAATTTCTTAAAGGTCTTTTTTCTGTTTCTTTTATAAACCTTTCCTTAATTGGATAAAATAAAAGGTCGGTGGCGACTCTGTGAATTTTCAAAAATGCGAAAGCATTAAGCGATAAAAAAGAGTCAGTTCACGTATCTCTACAGAACAGAGGTATGGCCCGGGATTAAAAAATCGGAGGTCCACAGAACTGGCGACTCTGCTGGGGAGATACTTTCAAAAACAAAATGTTTTCAAAAGGGGTTACCTTAAGAGAATAGATCACTTCGATGTTTTCAATTGATTGACTTGATTGCTCTATTTTTCAAAGGTTTGTTTGGGTATTTTGCTTGTGTGAAAGATTCTAACCCGAATCTCGAGATACCTTAAGTATATGACAATAGACCAAGGAAACTGTACGGCATGTACCGATACGGTTGATCTGGTAGTCATCATTAGTGCGATACTTTGGTTTATACTGATGTCCCTTGAAAACGATCAAGGAGTATATTAGGCTTCCGAAATGTCATTAAACACTAATTTGTCTTAGAACCTTTTTAGTTGAACTTGACTTGTGGCCTATTAAGTGGCTAGCTTTGAAATTGATCGAAGTTAGTTATCCTCGAGGAATATTTTGATCGGCCGCTCGAGCGCCGCATTGAGATGTTACTTCCAAGGATCATAGAACCCGAATACTATTCTAGGACAGGTTTTAACCAACTCAACTTCAGTGGGGAGGGTATCACCTATCAGCTCCATGCAAGCCTTTAAACCTAAGGCTATTGTTTGATTTGTTTTTGTGTGCCACATGTTTGCATCATAAGCATATCATTTTTGTACCAAACACTTCAAGGATCAAAGAGTTTACCTTTGTTTTTGCAGGTAATGGCTCCCGCCACCAAAGATTACATCCGAATCAACATCTCAACGGTACCATCTGAACTAAAAGACTTAGTGTCAGAATTCCCCAGGAATGTTCAATTCACCGAAAGGCATGGTCACCTACTCCATTTGGTTACCTCAAAATTTGAAGAAGACATGATACGGGTCCTGTTCCAGTTCTTTGACCCTGAACATCATTGCTTTACCTTTCCTGATTACCAGTTGGTACCCACTTTGGAAGAATTCTCTGAACTAATGGGATTACCTATTCGAGATCAATTACCTTTCACTGGTTTAGAAAGGATTCCAAAACCTGAAGTCATTACTGCCGCTTTACATTTGCGGAAATCAGAAATCGAGTCCAAATGGGAAACAAAGAGTGGAGTTAAGGGTTTGCTTACCAAGTTCTTATTGGAAAAGGCTCGACTACTGCTAGAAAACAAAAGTTATCCAGCTTTTGAGGAGGTTATGGCCCTTTTGATCTATGGGTTGGTTTTATTTCCAAATCCCGACCTGTTCATAAGTGTACACATCATCAACCTTTTCCTAATCCGTAACCCGGTACCAACATTGCTGGGAGACATTCTACATTCTCTACACACTCGTACCATGAAGAAACGAGGAACTCTCATGTGTTGTATACCACTACTGGCTAGGTGGTTTACATTTCATCTTCCCCGATCAGTGTTGAGAAATGAACAAAGAATGCAATGGTCTCGCAGGATTATGTCTTTGTCTCATTCAGATATCCGGTGGAACAACTTCTTTCAAAGAGACATTACTATCATTGATCATTGTGGAGAGTACCCTAATGTGCCACTCCTTGGCATCAAAGGAGGCATCACTTACAATCCCTCTTTAGCTCAACGCCAATTCGGATATGCAAGGAGCAACGGTCCTCATGACATGATTATCCGTGGCATTGTGTTTGATTACGAGAATGATTCTCATAGACACCGACGAAGGTTCATACATGCATGGGGCAGTGTCTATAGAATAGAAAGCAAAAATCTGGGGCAATGGAATTCTATTCCTATGGAACCTTACCTCAGATGGGTCCGCACTCATGCTCAGAAACTCCTTATGCCATATCCTGCTGTTCTACCCGTGACTATTGAACCAGAGGTCGAAGGATATGAACCTCAAGTTATTCAACACCCGGACATGCCAACTGACCTAGAAGAGTTGCAAAAATCTTGGGTTCAACTCAAAGAGGAAAGAGACACCTTCAAATCATACTGTCAAGACTATGAGAGAAGGATATTGGAGCTCACCGGACAGCTTCAAGAAGAACAGCAGATCAACACATTCCTGGGGGCAAAGAGAAAGCGTCCACGGGAGACCTGAAGGATCATTTATTTTATTTCTGTCTTGTAAGCCCAAATGAGGCAAAGAAAAAAGAAGCAAAAAAAAGAGAAATAAATTGATTAACTAACGTTTGTTTCTTCTTTAACAAATCTAAACTCTAAGATCCTTGAAACATTGCACACACATTTCACTTCATGCATTGCATATACATTTCATACATTGCATTCATATACATTGCACATACATTTCATACATTGCATACACATGGCATCCAGTCATACACATTGCATAACAGGTTCACATGACGGATTTCTCATCTCCTCGCTGTTTATTTCAATCAGAAGAGATGGAATCCGAGACAAGCATCAAGAACCTCGAAGCACAGAATGCCCAAGTTCAAGTGGCAATTCTGGAACTAGCAAAGGGGAACCAAGAACTGAAAGCCCTGATAATCAAGAAGAAAAAGAAGCCCAAAGGATCTGTAGGCTTGAGTCACCTGAAAAGGAAGATCAAAATCCCAGTCAAAAAGTTCAAAAAGCCACCGATCCCTGAAACAGTCGGTGATGGTGAACAAGAAGACAATCAAAGCAACCAGGGTTCAGCCAAACCCTCTCTCTCTTCAAATGAAGAAGATGATCATTCTGGGGACGAACCGGATAATGAAAAATACCAACAGCTGGAAGACCGTATGAAAGCTATGGAGATACAAACAATACCTGGCTTAGATTTCAATGATCTAGGGCTCATCTCGGATGTTGTTATCCCTCCAAAATTCAAAGTTCCTGTCTTTGCAAAATATGATGGAGTTTCTTGCCCGAAACTACATTTGAGATCCTATGTGAGGAAGATACAACCTCATACAACGGATAACAAGTTGTGGATTCACTTCTTCCAAGAAAGTCTGTCGGGTACACAACTCGAGTGGTACTACCAGCTGGAAAATACCAAGGTTCATACTTGGGAAGAATTAGCTGCTGCTTTTTACAAACAGTACCAATACAATGCTGATCTTGCGCCAACCCGTACTCAACTAAGGGGCATGTCTATGGGACCAAAAGAAAGTTTCAAAGGATATGCACAAAAGTGGAGAGATATGGCTGGAAGGGTTCAACCACCCTTATCTGATCGCGAACTAGTCGACATGTTCATGGGCACTTTAACTGGCCCTTTCTATAGCCATTTGCTGGGAAGCTCATCATCAGGTTTCACTGACCTGATACTGACCAGAGAACGTGTCGAAAGTGGCATTCAAAATGGAAAAATTCAAATAGGTTCCTCCTCTGGTACTACAAAAAGGCCCATCAGCGGGAGAAATGAGGTCAATGCAACACAAATTCAGAAAAGTCGCAAAAGTGAGCAGCATCAATCTGTAGGGGCAGTTCTGATCTCCGCATCTGCACCTCAAAAAGATCAACAGCCAAAATATACGCATCGACCAGATGCACCAAGAAGAAATTTCACCAGAATCAACATGCCAATCTCTCAAGCATTGCAGCACTTGCTAAAAGCAGATCTGATCACCTTAAGAGGTCCTCCAAAGAATGTCAACACTTCCTCTCCGAAATATCGCCCTGATGCGACATGTGCCTATCACTCAAACTTTCCAGGACATGACGCAGATCACTGCTGGGCCCTGAAAAATAAAATACAAGATATGATAGATGCTGGTGAGATTGAGTTCGATCCTCCAGAAACTCCAAATGTCATTACTGCACCTATGCCAAAGCATGACAAAACTGTTAACGCTATCCTGGACACTGTTTACATCTATGATGTGAACGAATTATCAACTCCACTCTACAAAGTCAAAGGAAAGCTAATCCGAGCTGGTTACTTTCCAGGGTGTGACCCCGACTGCTTTTACTGCTCCTGTCTGCCCAATGGTTGTGAAAATCTGAGGATGGGAATTCAAAAATGGATGGATCGCCGTATCATTATGTTTGAGAGGCTCCCTTCTATGGACGTGCTGTGCGAAGTCTTTGCAAACGGTATGAGAATTGAGGATGCCTCAGTGATCTCCAGCTTACCATTCAAAATCTCTGCCAAGGCTCCATTCAAAATTTCTGCTACACTCAAAGTGGCATCAGTAGTCATTGCTAGTCCAACTCCATTTCCATACTCCTCAGACAAAGCTATCCCATGGGGATACGACACTAATGTTTACGTTCATGGAGTTAAGCAGGGTACCTCGACTGAAGAGGCCGCAAAGTTAACTACTCCAACTGTGGGTAATATTGTGGGTACCAGCAAGATCACGAGAAGTGGAAGAATCTTTTCACCAGAAATTTCTCCAAATGTTGCTGCTGGTCCAGTCTGAGTCCCAGTTCCTAATCAAAATGTCAACGCTCGAGGCAAAGAGCCACAAGTTGAACAAGTTCAAACCCCGGTGGAGATCACTGCTGAGGATCCGTCAAAGCAAGAAATGGAGGAAATATTGAAAATCATCTGCAAAAGTGATTACAATATTGTTGAGCAACTGGGGCACACTGCTTCAAAAATCTCAATGCTATCTCTGCTAAAATATTCAGAAGCTCATGCCAAAGCTCTGATGAAGTTCCTTAAAGCTGCGCATGTGCCTCAAGAGATCTCAGAATTGTGTTGCCAATCTAACCATGAACAATGGTCTCGGTTTCTCTGATGTGGATCTAACCCCTGCTGGAAAAAATCACAACAAAGCCCTACATATCTCCATTGAATGTAATGGCACCACTTTATCTCATGTGCTAGTAGATAACGGTTCTTCTTTGAACGTGTTACCGAAAACAGTACTAGAAAAGCTTGACTTCGAAGGAATTATGTTACAACCAAGTGATGTTGTGGTAAGAGCCTTTGACGGGTCAACCAGAACGGTATACGGAAAAGTGAATCTCCCAATCAGAGTGGGTTCTCAAATCTTCGATTCCATCTTTTACGTAATGGAAATTCACCCAGCCTACTCCTGTTTACTTGGACGTCCTTGGATACATGGGGCAAACGCTGTAACTTCTACCCTGCATCAGAAGTTAAAATATCCAGTAAAAGGAAAGATTGTCACAGTCTATGGCGAAGAGGAATATGTGGTTAGTCACCTAAGCAATTCCAAATATGTCGAGTTGGAGGACGAATTCATCGAAACTCCATGCCAATCATTTGAGGTGGTCTCTCCAGATGTCTCTACCACCAAGCATATTCCTGCTACTCCAACTACAACTATGGCTTCTCTCAAAGATGCCAAAGCCTTGATTGAACAGGGTGATTGCACAGTATGGGGACAGCTTCCCGATATACCCTACAAGTCTGACAAGCTAGGTCTGGGCTATGATAGTGAAAATCAAAAGAATGATCAAAGTCCTCGTTCTGGAGGATTAATGTCACACTTCGTCAGCCAAGAAGTAAACGCTATTGAAGATGAAGGAGTGTTCTTGAACCATATCATTCAGCCATATCCAGATGAGATTCCACCCATTTCCATGGGAATGTGGGATGCTGTGGGAGAACCAAACGGCGGGTATAACTATCAGTATGCCGCACCTCAGAATTCTTATATTGCTATGGAAGACCTTACCCCGACTGGATGGGGTGATCAAATTGGAAATGACAAAAGTTTCACAAGTCCCGTCACTGAGCAATATCAAAATCCACCCAAAGAAGTATGGGACACGCTAGGAGAACCCAGCGGCAAATATGACTATATGGTGAAATACTCCGCTCCTCCGAGCTCACAAATTGCTATGGAGGACATTGTCCCAACTGGATGGGATGAACAGTACGATGACAATTTCGCTCTTGAAAAAGCCAGGGAAATACCAAATAACGAGGGTTGCTTTCTGTCAGCATACACTCCTCATCAGGATGCACAAGTCTCTATTCAAAACATCATCCCGACTGCATGGGACGGCCTTATCGAGCATCTCGCTCAGCCAACAGAGATATCTCAGCCTGGGCTCTCGTATCCAGCAGAGTATATCCCTTATCCCGAAGGATCGCCGGCTCATTTTCCCACTAATGAAATCAATGCTGTGGAAGATGAAGAAGACAACTGCAACTGGAACAGCTGGGTACCTCCCTGCTCACAATAGTGGATTGAACAACTGGAAAGCTGAGGATGTGATCTCCTTTGACCAGGAGTAAATGCCATTTCCTGTTTTCTTTGTGCAAAGATAAAAATGGTTCCTGAACAATCGAACCATGAGCTTGAAAAGCCGTGTGCCTTAGCACACTGATCCTTCTATAAGGGCTTATCATATCATGATCATGTGCATTTAATAAAATCATGGGACGCTTGCATATTTAAATTTTGTGATCCTTTTTCCTTCTTTCTTCGCTTTCAAATAGCTATGTTTTTTTCTTCACACATACTCACATAATTAACATGCAGATTCACATACACTCTGGATCCAGTCAACAACGATTCTGCTATTGCCCGTCATGACTTTGAAAGTCCGATCTACCAAACTGAGGACGAAAGTGAGGAAGATTGTGAAGTGCCAAGAGAACTTGCAAGGCTGCTAGAACAAGAAGACAAGGCCATACAGCCTCACCAGGAGCCAATTGAGGTCATCAACTTGGGCAGCAACGAAGAAAAGAAAGAAGTCAAAATAGGGGCTGATTTAGAACACAGCGTCAAGCAAAGACTGATTCAAATGCTGCGAGACTACGTCGAGATATTCGCCTGGTCCTATGAGGATATGCCAGGCCTTGACACGGACATCGTAGTTCATCGCCTGCCAATCAAAGAAGGTAGCACTCCAGTCAAACAGAAACTACGAAGGAGTAGGCCTGATATGTCAAAAAAGATCAAAGACGAGGTTGAAAAACAGTTCAATGCCAGATTCCTAAAAGTTGTAAGTTATCCTCCTTGGATAGCTAACATCGTCCCTGTACCTAAAAAAGACGGGAAAGTAAGAATGTGCGTGGACTACAGAGATCTGAACCGGGCAAGCCCCAAAGATGATTTCCCTTTACCACACATCGATGTACTGGTTGACAATACCGCACAATGCAAGGTATTCTCCTTTATGGACGGATTCTCAGGGTACAATCAAATCAAGATGGCACCCGAAGACATGGAAAAAACAACCTTCACAACACCCTGGGGAACCTTTTGTTACAAAGTAATGCCCTTTGGTCTGAAAAACGCAGGAGCAACCTATCAACGTGCAATGGTAGCGCTATTTCATGATATGATTCATCAAGAAATAGAGGTGTATGTCGATGACATGATTGCAAAATTTGGGTCATTTACACAAGTTGTTTGACAGACTCAAGAAATACAAGTTGCGACTGAACCCAAATAAGTGTACCTTTGGAGTAACATCCGGCAAACTCTTAGGTTTCATCGTCAGCAGCAAAGGTATTGAGGTTGATCCCGCCAAGGTTAAAGCCATTCAAGAAATGCCTATACCTCGTACTGAGAAACAAGTCAGAGGATTCTTGGGACGTCTAAATTACATCGCCCGATTTATTGCCCACATGACTACTACTTGTGTGCCGATCTTCAAACTGTTGAAGAAAGATCAAGTGGAAAGGTGGAATGACAAATGCCAGTTAGCCTTTGACAAAATCAAAGAATATCTCCAAAAACCTCCAATCTTGTTGCCACCTGTGGAAGGCAGACCTCTGATAATGTACCTAACTGTGTTAGAAGACTCAATGGGGTGTGTACTAGGACAACATGACGAATCCGGCCGAAAGGAGCACGCAATCTACTATCTTAGCAAAAAGTTTACCGATTGTGAAACAAGATACTCACTACTCGAAAAAACTTGTTGTGCTTTAGCTTGGGCAGCTCGCCGGCTAAGACAGTACATGCTAAATCACACCACTTTCCTAATCTCCAAGATGGATCCCATCAAATACGTGTTCGAAAAACCTGCTCTCTCTGGAAGAATAGCAAGATGGCAAATGATCTTAACAGAATATGACATTCAATACACTTCACAAAAAGCAATCAAAGGAAGTGTGGTAGCTGATCATCTGGCTCATCAAGCAGTGGATGATTATCAAGCATTGAACTTTGACTTCCCAGACGAAGACATTATGCTAGTCAATGACTACAAACAATCAGGACCAGAAGAAGGACCCGAGCCAGGATCCCGGTGGACTATGGTTTTTGACGGAGCTTCTAATGCACTTGGCAATGGCATCGGAGCTGTGATCATTTCCCCCGCAGGAAGTTATACACCATTCACTGCCAGATTATGCTTCAATTGCACTAACAATATAGCCGAATACGAAGCATGTATTCTGGGTCTTAAAGCTGCCATCGATCTAAGAATCAAATTCCTAGAAGTCTACGGAGACTCGGCCTTGGTAATCTACCAAGTCAAAGGGGAATGGGACACAAAGCACCCAAATCTAATTCCTTACAAAGAATATGTGCTGAGTTTGATTCTTTACTTCGAAGAAATCACTTTCGAACACATCCCACGCGAGGAAAATCAACTAGCTGATGCTTTAGCTACCATGTCATCCATGTTCAAAGTCAGGTGGGACAACGAGGCGCCTATGATCACCATTTACAGGCAAGATGAACCATCCTATTGCAATGAGATCAATACCGAAGGAACCGAGGAAAAACCATGGTTCCATGAAGTAAAAAGATATCTCGAAGCTCAGGAGTACCCTGAAGGGGCATCCATTAATGACAGAAAGTTTCTAAGGAGATTTGCTGCCAAATTCTTTCTAAGCAATGGAACCCTATACAAACGCAACCATGATTCGACTTTACTTCGCTGTGTAAACAAGAAGGAAGCGGAACAGATCATGGAAGAAATACACAATGGTACCTTCGGTACTCATTCCAGTGGACATACAATGGCTAAAAAGATCCTGAGAGCAGGTTATTACTGGTCTACCATGGAAACAGACTGCCATCATCACTCCCGAACATGTCACAAATGCCAGATATACGCTGACAAAGTACATGTACCTCCAGTTCCATTAAGCGTCCTGACGGCTCCTTGGCCTTTTGCAATGTGGGGTATTGATATGATTGGAGAAATCAAACCTACTGCCTCCAACGGACATCGCTTTATCCTGGTCGCTATTGACTACTTCACAAAGTGGGTAGAAGCAGCTTCATTTGCTTCTGTTACCAAGAATGTGGTGGCCCGGTTCATCAAATACAATCTCATTTGTCGGTACGGCATCCCTGAACGGATTATCACGGACAATGGCACAAATCTAAACAATAGAATGATTACTGAACTTTGCACACAGTTCAAGATCAAACATCATAATTCCTCTCCATATCGACCAAAGATGAACGGCGCGGTGGACGCTGCCAACAAGAACATCAAGAAAATCATACAAAAAATGACAATAACCTACAAAGACTGGCATGAGATGTTGCCTTTTGCTCTTCATGGTTATCGCACATCTGCGCGTACTTCAACAGGGGCAACTCCATTCTCCTTAGTCTATGGTATGGAGGCAGTTCTTCCAATTGAAATTCAGATTCCTTCCCTAAGGATTATGAAAGAAGCCAATCTAGACGAAGACGATTGGATTCAAACACGGTTGGACCAGATAAACTTGATTGATGAGAAAAGGCTCGCAGCTATTTGTCATGGTCAGCTATACCAAAAGCGTATGATCAAAGCCTTCAACAAAAAAGTCAAAAGTCAAGCATACCAAACTGGTGGCTTGGTTGTCAAACGCATCATCTTACCACAAGGTGATCCCAGAGGCAAATGGACTCCCACCTACGAGGGACCATTCATAATCAAGAAAATATTCTCCGGCGGCGCCATGTTGCTTACCACCATGGATGGCGAGGATTTCCCACACCCTGTGAATGCTGACATAGTCAAAAATACTTCGCTTAAAAAGAAAAAAAAAACAGCTCGCTAAGTTGAAAACCTGAAAGGGCATCTTAGGCAAAAATGAGCGTCTCGGTGGATTGAAAACCCGAAAGGGCGGTCCAGGCAAAAATTAGAGACTAAACAAATACTATCCCGGTAGGCTGAAAACCTGAAAGGGCAGTCTAGGCAAAAGTTAGGGAATGAAGCATACAACTGTGTTCCGTTCAGCTGCCTACTCACCATCAAGATTCAACACCTCAAAGACACCGATCAGTCCAATCACTTTCTTCCAACAAGTGAGGGATGAGATGCTCGAAGACAGATTGGCAATAGCAGAGTTGAAACTTGACTAGATCGTTTTCACATAGCTATTTATCTTTATAAATATTTTCCAAAACTTTCTGACAATTTCCTACTTTTAGGATTGTTGTCTCCCTGTGCTAACCAGCCTATCATGGCTCTTTTTTCAAAAATCAATGCAGCTTAGGCTCAAAAATCACTATTTTCACTTTTTCTGTTTTAAATACGTAAACGTCCCAATGATAATTTTGAATGAACATGTGCATTTGAATATGATTGATGTTTACCAGGAAAAACAGGAATAGCATTCAGGAAATGTCCCAATTATCTGGACATCATCCCATCAGAAGAAAACCACCAAGAGAAACGCATTTCTCAGCAAATTCCTCAAAAAGATTTTCTCTTCAAAAGAAGTCTTATCCCCCAGCAGGGTTGTTCCAGATTGCTATCTTCAGAAGGTGTGATCCCCGCACCCGGACTTGGTCAGATAGTGCATCGGAGGATTATGCATCTTCCTCATTCCCATTTGAAAGGGCATCAGAACTTCCAGCTACCTTTCATTCTCAAGAGATATTCAAAGATCCTTCAACAGAATACCAGGGTTCTCAAAGAATTTCCCCAGCCAAGGGTACTCAAACAAGACAAAAGATCATCAACGATCACAATATAGTCATATCCAGATGACTGGCGGAAATTTATTTTCCCAAATAAAAGCTCGACATTTCACATTCATACATCATACATCATACATCATACATCATACATCATACATCATACATCATACATCATGCATCATACGCATGTTCATACGCATATTCATACACAACATCACATGCATATTTCTCCGGGAATATCTCACATTTACATGCATCATAAACATTGCATATCACTAACTTGATTTTTCAGGTAGACGGATATCTTCAACAAAGATGTTCTCAATCACATGCAGTGTTCACCTGAATTCCATGAACGGTTCTCTCAGATATAATCAAGCCGAAGATTCATTCTGATCACTTACCAACTCAAAAACAGACATCACAGATCTAAAGTTGATACCTCAGACGGTTCCAGAACGATCTAGCATCACAGATCAAAGCGATACCTCAGACGGTTCCAGAACGATCTAACATTACAGATCTAAAGTTGATACCTCAGACGGTTCCAGAACGATCTAGCATCACAGATCAAAGCGATACCTCAGACGGTTCCAAAACGATCTAGCATCACAGATCTAAAGTTGATAACTCAGACGGTTCCAGAACGATCTAGCATCACAGATCAAAGCGATACCTCAGACGGTTCCAGAACGATCTAACATTACAGATCTAAAGTTGATACCTCAGACGGTTCCAAAACGATCTAGCATCACAGATCTAAAGTTGATACCTCAGACGGTTCCAAAACGATCTAACATTGCAGATCTAAAGCGATACCTCAGACGGTTCCAAAACGATCTAACATTACAGATCAAAGCGATACCTCAGACGGTTCTAGAACGATCTAACATTGAAAATCTAAAGTTGATACCTCAGACGGTTCCAGAACGATCTAGCATTGCAGATCTAAAGCGATACCTCAGACGGTTCCATAACGATTTAACATTGCAGATCTAAAGCGATACCTCAGACGGTTCCAAAACGATCTAGCATTACAGATCTAAAGCGATACCTCAGACGGTTCCAAAACGATCTAACATTACAGATCTAAAGCGATACCTCAGACGGTTCCAAAATGATCTAACATTGCAGATCTAAAGCGATACCTTAGACGGTTCCAGAATGATCAACTTCCAAAGTCTAAATCGGAAAAACTTTGGACAAGTTCCGTAACGATTATCTTCCAAGACTTAAAGCGGTAACCTTGGACGGTTCCGAAACAGTCAACACAAAGACTTACAAATCCTTCATCAAGATATAATCAATGGATTCATTCTGATGAACAAACCCTCAACCCATTTACCAGGTGGCATCTGAAAGCCCATCTCAGGTAATGTTCCAATCTGCCAACAACATTTCGCAGACGACATTCAAATACAACTTCCAACATCTCTTCTGATCAAGGTAAGTGCAAATTTTCAGGGCATCTAAATATTCAATCATCTTCTACCTTCAGATTTCAGACAATCTCTTCAGGTTTAAGAAGATTGAATAGGGGCAACTGTTATACCCCAAAATTTGCCCGCATCTTTTTTCAAGAAAACTCCAATCTGAAAATTAAGAGTCTCATATAATCATGGATTTTTATTTCAACAAATATCCTGACATATGAAATACTTAGTTTTTAGAATTTTTCTTATACAGTAATTTGGCTTGCAGTTGAATTTATTCTTACGCAAACGCCAAATACTGTTTATTACTTCACACATGCTATTTATTTATTTACAGATAAATAATACTGACACAATTGGTACAGGGTTAAATCTTTTTGCAGGCGCAGAATCAGGAAACTCAGACTGTACTGGTAACAAGTAGATTATTATTATCTTTTGTTTCCCACTAATTGTTGTACTATATTCCATTATTTTCAAAAATCTTTTCAAATCTCTTTTTCAAAAATCAAATCCTAACTTTATTCTCCACATCTCTCTTTTTCCCAACACTATCATACACTTTCTTTCAAATCTTACTTCCACTCAAATTTTCCTTTTGTACGGAATCACATCATTCCCCAACGTCTCTATCCTCCTTTCCATTCTATAAATACCTCTCATTTTCTTTCATAAAATCTCACATCAAATTCTAACTCATCTTTCAAATTCCTACCTCATATCTATTTTCTCTTCTTCCCTGACAAGAATGGCAAAGTGGATAGAGACACTGTCTCTTACAGTCATCACCATTGCTACGGTGATCATGACTTTCTTCTGCCTGCATAGTCCTGAAGAGTGTGGACCTGCAATGGTTGCACTCCCAATCATCTACATGTTATTGTTCATAGCATGGGTCATTAACCGTCATTCCTGAAGTCTGCCGTGATTCTTATTTCTTAAATGTACCGTTTATTCGTCGTATTGCTCAATATAGTATGTAATATTTGTACTGTCAGTATTAAATGTTGTATTACTTGTCATAATATTGCTTAATTACTAAGATAATATTTTGTGTGTTTTCTGCCAGTCAAATATTCCTATTTCTGTGCATTAAATGATTTTCAGGGTTATTATCGGTAATTTTGCCCGCATACCGTAAATATTAGTTATTTATTATGTCTATGTTTCTAACAAGTCATGTAAATAACTTTCATTTTTCACATAAAACAAAAACAACAAAAAAGAAAATTAACTTTGACTGTTGATTTTTCACTCTAACTGCTACGTCAATATCTGAACAGTCAGTTGACAGCCAAACTGTTGGCAGTACAATTCTCAGTGTTTTGTACCATCAATCAAATCAATCTTTCACAATTCAAAATTCCAAGATTTTTGTTCTAGAAGTCTTCTGAATATCACGCGATTAGCAGAGACTCAACACTGCACAAAAATCAGGTACGCTTAACTGTCTCCTACATAAACAGTCCCTGACTAGGGTTTTTCTTGTTTTTACAGGAGAAACAAGTTTTTGAGAGCTCAAATGGATTTCATACACATCCATATATCTCAAAGTACCATCATACAAATTTTCAAACTTCAATTCACTCAGACGCACCGTCAGCAGCTCAAACAGTCAACAGACGACCCGTTTGACCAAAAAGTCAACAGACAGTTAAAAATGAAATTTTTTGTCAAAGTCCATATTTTGTCAAAGGATTCATCATTTGATCATTGGATGATCATAATTCATCAAGGAAAGATCAAAAATCAACAAAACCCTAAGATTCAAAATTAGGGTTTTTGCCTGAAAAGTCAACTCAACTTTGACTGATCATAACTCTCTCATCCTTCATCCAAAAAATTCAAACCAAAGCTCATTTTGAAGGAAATTCAATTATCTTTCAAATGCAATTGATCCCATGGTCATTGCATTCACCATTTGAAAAATATGACCAAAGACATTACAGGTCATTTTCAAAGTCAACAAAAAGACACTTTTTTCAAAAGGACACACAAGGAGCATCAAAAATCATTTTGACATGAGACCAAAGGCATTGGTTAGAGGACTCTTTGAGGTTTCCAAAAAGTGCAAGATCTCCTTCATATGACAAAAATTGAAGGATTTACACCTTGTTGAAGTTGGCTAAATTTTGGAAAATGCATAAAACCAACATTGCTCAAAAATGCATTTTTTCCAAATGGGGACAAGTTTTCATGGTTCAAACATCTTTGCCATGTTATTATGGGCCTCCCACGACCAAGACAAGGCCCACACCTTTTTTATCCATTTTTGGCATAATTTTATCTTATTTTAAGATTAAATTAAAAGGAAAATGAATGGATAAAGAGTAGCTTACAAATCAAGCATGACTCACCCAAGGAATCTTCATCTTTCTGCAGAGAATTGAAGAGCAAGGCAAGTGCATTGAAGGCAAGAAGACTTGGTCAATAATTCAAAGCTTTTTAATATAAAAAATTCAAGAATTCCACAAAGGCAACTAGATGCTTCTTAGCTTCAATTCTAAGCACTTCAATGCTTATAAATAGGCTAGCATGCTTCAGTAAAAAGGGACACGAATCAGAAACAAAGCCTTGCTCATAATACACTTGTAACCACTTGAAAAATTTCAAAGAAAATTCAAATTCGAGTTTTTAATTTCAGTCAATTTCAATACAAACTAAGCATTCAAACATCATCTCTGAGCTTCACTAAAGCTATTCCAATCAATTGCAAGTCTTAAACCTCACTGAATCGAGCTATACAGGTCATAGTTTGTTCAAAATAAAACTAACTTATATCTCATAATCCATGCATATTTAGCAAGATGTAGACATATATTTGTGTTTGGTTTGAGGTCCTAATCGTTTCTGGAAACTTAATTGAAGTTTGGAGGCTTGTACGAAGGATCACCATTTTAGGGTTCGAACCTTTAAATTTGGGGTTTTACGACCCATGCAAAATTATGAACTCTAAATAGTATCATTGAACTCGCATGAACAAGACGAATTAAATGGTGGCATCGCGCCAAATTTATGTTGTTGTTTGCTTGTATTCGCTATTTCCAACAGGTGTAAAAGGTCAGAGTTTCTACACCACCTGCAAATGAAAGGTGTAAAAGCTCTATCCTGAAGAAGAAGATGATGCGTGGCGTCCTTTGATTGGATGGAGGGCGCGCGCGTGTTTTTTTAAATTAATTTTGGATTCAGTGTTTTGCAGGTACGTCACGTGCCATGGTCCCTCACCATCTGGGCCTTCTGATCCACTTGCCAGCTCATCCAACGCGCCAGACAAAGCAGTCCTTACCATGGACTCTCAATCCAACCACACCTGATCAGTATCCTTTTATTTTCTATTTTTTTATTTTAATTTCTTTGTTAAATTAATTTAAAATATTTTTAAAAATCCAAAAAATACACAAAAAATATTTTTAGACTTCTAAAATAATATATTATTTTCTGAAATAAAAATATTTTATTTTCCTTCAAAATTTCAATATTTTGTATAATTAATTAGTATATATTTATATATTTGCTTTTTAATTATACTAACCAATCAAAAAATCATAAAAAAAAATTGTTCTTCATGTTAAATATTGTTTATATATTATAAACTAATTTTCTACATATTTTGAATAATTTTCTCTCTAAGTTTTAATTATTGGTATAATTATTTGCATAATTATGTTTTAATTAACTTAAATCAATTTTAAATCAATTTCAAAAATTCCAAAAAAATTAGTTTTGTTTTAAAATTAATTGACAAATATTTTGTACATATTTTAAACTTAATTTCTAGGTTTAAATTTATTTTCATCTTTTTTCTTCATTTTAATTTAATTAATTATAATTAAAATAAATCATAAAAAATCCAAAAACATGCCTTTTATTTTTCTTGCAATTTAAATTCCTAGATAAATGTATAGGATGTCAAATTCATGTAAATAGGCTAGTTTACATTTCCTGCACAATCGATGTAATAGCGTAGATTTACTTTCCGCACTTTACATTTCCGCATTTTAATTTCCAGCAAATATAAACTGCGTGTATGTCAAAGATAAAATTGAACCGTTAGATCACTAACTTCAAAGATAAAATATCTGAATACAAACACAATCACACTTGCACCTCTTAAGGTAATCCCTTCTCATTCTTTTCAAAATCAAAGTCAAAATTCTACTATTTTGAGTACAAAATCGAACCTTGCGTTTATATCCGGTGAAAGGATAGATTTTTAAAGGAAATAGGATAAAGACCTTACAATTCAGGGTAGACCTCCTAGTTTGCTTGCTCAAAATCAAAACAAACAAAATTCTCATACACTGTTTTTCAAAACAGAACTTTCAAAAGAAGACAATACTTTGTATACATCCAAACACGGATTATTACAAAGTTAACGTTCTTTTCAAAACATCTTTCGAAAGATAAACAAGCATTTTGTATACATCCACACACGGATCATTACAAAATTCAAATTACAAAGGTATTTGAAACCACATATGAGCAATTTCAGAGCAATTGAAAAGTGATCGAAAAACAAGTGAGCTAAGCAAACTTAAGAGCCCATGGATAACCATGGATACAAAGGGTGCTAACACCTTCCCTTTGTATAACCTACCCCCTTACCCAGAATTTCTTAAAGGTCTTTTTTCTGTTTCTTTTATAAACCTTTCCTTAATTGGATAAAATAAAAGGTCGGTGGCGAC
Organism: Vicia villosa; assembly: GCF_029867415.1. Taxonomy (NCBI): domain Eukaryota; kingdom Viridiplantae; phylum Streptophyta; class Magnoliopsida; order Fabales; family Fabaceae; genus Vicia; species Vicia villosa. Next base: position 295,685 of record NW_026705578.1, read on the forward strand.
TTTGTGAATTTTCAAAAATGCCAAAGCATTAAGCGATAAAAAAGAGTCAGTTCACGTATCTCTACAGAACAGAGGTATGGCCCGGGATTAAAAAATCGGAGGTCCACTGTGGACCTCCGATTTTTTTTAATACCGGGCCATACCTCTGATCTGTAGAGATACGTGAACTGACTCTTTTTTGTCGCTTAATGCTTTCGCATTTTTTTGAAAATATCACAGAGTCGCCACCGACCTTTTATTTTATCCAATTAAGGAAAGGTTTATAAAAGAAACAGAAAAAAGACCTCTAAGAAATTCTGGGTAAGGGGGTAGGTTATACAAAGGGAAGGTGTTAGCACCCTTTGTATCCATGGTTATCCATGGGCTCTTAAGTTTGCTTAGCTCACTTGTTTTTCGATCACTTTTCGATTGCTCTGAAATTGCTCATATGTGGTTTCAAATACTTTTGTAATTTGAATTTTGTAATGATCCGTGTGTGGATGTATACAAAATGCTTGTTTATCTTTCGAAAGATGTTTTGAAAAGAACGTTAACTTTGTAATAACCCGTGTTTGGATGTATACAAAGTATTGTCTTTTTTGAAAGTTTTGAAAAATCAACGGTGTATGAGAATTTTGTTTGTTTTGATTTGAGCAAGCAAACTAGGAGGTCTACCCTGAGTTATAAGGTCTTTATCCTATTTCCTTTAAAAATCTATCCTTTCACCGGATATAAAAGCAAGGTTCGATTTTGTACTCAAAACAGTAGAATTTGATTTTGATTTTGAATGAATGAAAAGGATTACCTGAAGAGGTGCAAGTGTGATTGTGATTGGATTCAGATATTTATCTTTGAAGTTAGTGATCTAACGGTTCAATTTTATCTTTGACATACACGCAGTTTATATGTGCTGGAAATTAAAATGCAGAAATGTAAAGTGCGGAAAGTAAATCTACGCTATTACATCGATTGTGCGGGAAATGTAAACTAGCCTATTTACATGAATTTGACATCCTATACATTTATCTAGGAATTTTAAATTGCAAGAAAATAAAAGGCATGTTTTTGGATTTTTATGATAGATTTTAATTATAATTAATGCATAATTAATTAAATTAAAATGAAGAAAAAAGATGAAAATAAATTTAAACCTAGAAATTAAGTTTAAAATATGTACAAAATATTGTGTCAATTAATTTTAAAACAAAACTAATTTTTTTGGAATTTTTGGAATTGATTTGAAATTGATTTAAGTTAATTAAAACATAATTATGCAAATAATTATACAAATAATTAAAACTTAAAGATAAAATTATTCAAAATATGTACAAAATTAGTTTATAATATATAAACAATATTTAACACAAAGAACAATTTTTTTTATGATTTTTTTTTGATTGGTTAAAATAATTAAAAAGCAAATATATAAATATATACTAATTAATTATGCAAAATATTGAAATTTTGGAGAAAATAAAATATTTTTATTTCAGAAAATAATATATTATTTTAGAAGTCTAAAAATATTTTTTGTGTATTTTTTGGATTATTAAAACTATTTTTAATTAATTTAACAAAGAAATTAAAATAAAATAGAAAATAAAATAGAAAAATAAAGGATACTGATCCTGTGTGGTAATCAGTGAGGGAGTATGATGTGGATGAGTGATCTGGCGCGTTGGATAAGCTGATGGATGGATCAGAAGGCCCAGATGGTGAGGGACCATAGCACGTGGAACACCTGCAAAACACTGAATTCCAAGTTAGTTTAAAACACACGCGCGCGCCTCCCAGCGAATCAGAGGGCGCCACGCATCATCTTCAACCTTCAGATAGGTTTTTACACCGTTCATTTGCAGGTGGTGTAAAAAACCCAATCTTTTACACCTGGTAATAATAGCGAATACAAGCAAACGTGAGTATAAATTTGGCGCGATGGTATGGTTGAGTTCGTATTGTTCATGCGAACTTAATGGTGCTATTCAGAGCCTGTAATTTTGCCTAATTTGGAAAACCCTAATTTTGGGATGAAGAACCCTAAAATGGTGGTTTCGTGTATACGCATCTAAAACTTAATTAAAGCTCCAGAAATGATCTACACCTCAAACCAAACTCAATAGTATGTCTACATCTTGTTAAATATGTGTGAATAACCAGATACGAATTGATTTTAGTTTGAACAAATTTTGACCTGTGTAGCTCGATTCAGTGAGCTTCAAGGCTTGTAATTGATTGAGATAGTTTCAGTGATGTTTAAGGAAGGTATATGAATGCTTAGTTTGTACTGAAATGGACTGAAATTACAAATTCGAATTTGAATTTTTCTTTGAATTTTTTGAAGTGATTACAAGTGTTATATGCTATGCTATGCTTCTGGTCTTGTCTCCCCTTTGTTACTGAACTGAGATAGCTTATTTATAAGCATTAGAGTGCTTAGAAACTAAGCCAAGAGCATTGATGAGTTTTTTGGAATCTTGACTTTTTCAACATTGGTAGCTTTGTCTTTAAGCCACCATGGCTTGATTTTCCTCTTCTCCTCTGCTGTACTTTGCTTTGGGACAGAGTTGAATGAGTCACATTGATGAGTCATGCTTGGAATGCAAGCTATCATTTATCCATGCATTTCTTTTTTTAATTTAATCTTAAAATAAGAAAAAATCAAGCAAACATGGATGAAAAATGTTATGGGCTTAGTCTTGGTCGTGGGAGGCCCATAATAACATGGCAAGGATGTTTGAATGCTGAAAACTTGGCCCCATTTGGAAAAAATGCAATTTTGAACAATGTTGATTTCATGTATTTTTCCAAAATTTAGCCAACTTCAACAAGGTGTAAATCCTTCAATTTTTGTCATATGAAGGAGATCTTGCACTTTTTGGAAACCTCAAAGAGTCCTCTAACCAATGTCTTTGGTCTCATGTCAAAATGATTTTTGAAGCTCCTTGTGTGTCCTTTTGAAAAAAGTGTCTTTTTGTTGACGTTGAAAATGACCTGTAATGTCTTTGGTCATATTTTTCAAATGGTGAATCCAATGACCATGGGATCAATGGCATTTGAAAGATAATTGAATTTCCTTCAAAACAAGCTTTGGTTTGAATTTTTTGGATGAAGGATGAGAGAGTTATGATCAGTCAAAGTTGAGTTGACTTTTCAGGCAAAAACCCTAATTTCGAATCTTAGGGTTTTGTTGATTTTTGATCTTTCCTTGATGAATTATGATCATCCAATGATCAAATGATGAATCCTTTGACAAAATATGGACTTTGACAAAAAATTTCATTTTTGACTGTCTGTTGACTTTTTTGGTCAAACGGGTCGTCTGTTGACTGTTTGAGCTGCTGACGGTGCGTCTGAGTGAATTGAAGTTTGAAAATTTGTATGATGGTACTTTGAGATATATGGATGTGTATGAAATCCATTTGAGCTCTCCAAAACTTGTTGCTCCTGTAAAAACAAGAAAAACCCTGATTAGGGACTGTTTGTGTAGGAGACAGTTAAGCGTACCTGATTTTTGTGCAGTGTTGAGTTTCTGCTAATCGCGTGATATTCAGAAGACTTCTAACACAAAGATCTTGGAAATTTGAATTGTGAAAGATTTATTTGATTGATGGTACAAAACACTGAGAATTGTACTGCCAGCAGTTTGGCTGTCGACTGACTGTTCAGGTATTGATGTAGCAGTTAGAGTGAAAAATCAACAGTCAAAGTTAATTTTCTTTTTGTTGTTTTTTGTTTTTGTTTTATGTGAAAAATGAAAGTTTATTTACATGACTTGTTAGAAAAACACAGACATAATAAATAACATATATACTGTTACCAGTACAGTCTGAGTTTCCTGATTCTGCGCCTGCAAAAAGATTTAACTCTGTACCAATTGTGTCAGTACTATTTATCTGTAAATAAATAAATAGCATGTGTGAAGTAATAAACAGTATTTGGTGTTTGCGTAAGAATAAATTCAACTGCAAGCCAAATTACTGTATAAGAAAAATTCTAAAAACTAAGTTTTTCATATGTCAGGATATTTGTTGAAATAAAAATCCACGATTATATGAGACCCTTAATTTTCAGATTGGAGTTTTCTTGAAAAATATGTGGGCAAATTTTGGGGTATAACAGTTGCCCCTATTCAATCTTCTTAAACCTGAAGAGATTGTCTGAAATCTGAAGGTAGAAGATGATTGAATATTTAGATGCCCTGAAAATTTGCACTTACCTTGATCAGAAGAGATGTTGGAAGTTGCATTTGAATGTCGTCTGCGAAATGTTGTTGGCAGATTGAAACATTACCTGAGATGGGCTTTCAGATGCCACCTGGTGAATGTGTTGATGGTTTG